>NW_017218036.1:0-12144 GCF_001704415.2 Capra hircus | reverse complement strand
TGGGACAGCCCTGTGGGAAAGTCTCGTGGGAAAGCCTCGAGGGAAAGCCACCGATCCCTTGATCCACGCGACGGGAGCATGACACTGCTGCTACAGCTAGGGAGGAAAGCGGCAGGTGCATGCCCCCACACGAGACGATGACTAACTTCCCTGGGGAGACTCCAGAAGTACCCCAAGATCCATGTGAGCACTGGAGAGGAATCCTCAGGTTCCGGCACCGACTCCACACAAGATCTTAGGCCCCGGCATGGGAAGGGAAGAGGAATCCCGAGAGGCCCCCGAGCAACTCGCATGGGGACTGGCCTTTCCTGAGGCCACCAGAGCGTGTCCCTGAGGTCCCCGTCGTAAGTCGAGAGCAACCTGCCGCAATTCGAGAAAATCCAGGAGGTTCTCCCCTCCAGGCGAGATGAGGCCCATTTCAGCTGAGAGGTCTCGAGGCTAATCACACCTTACCTCTTGAACTTCCTAAGGGTCCTTCACAACCTTGCTGCAACTCAAGTAGTTCCCAACGTACCCGTCTCCACTCGAGAGGAAGCACGAGAGTCGCGCCCACATGCAGAGGAGCCCCGTTTGCGCCTGCTAGCTCGTGAGGAGGGATCCTTTCCCTGCGTGGTTGGGAAAGAATTCCCGGCGATCCCGGGCGCATCTCATGAGGAAGCATTCTCCACAGGACAGGCGCGAGGAACTCCAGGGTCGTGCCACGATTCCCAGAGTCCCCCAGATGTCTCAGTCCATTCCAGGGAAACCTGTTTTCCGGGCAGTGCCTCGACTTTCTAGCGGAGGATCGACTTACACCACGGTGGTACGTGGGACAGCCCTGTGGGAAAGCCTCGTGGGAAGGCCTAGTGGGAAAGCTCTAGGGAAAGCCACAGATCCCTTGATCCACGCGAAGGGAAGCGTGACACTGCTGCTACAGCTCGGCAGGAAAACGCACGTGGCATGCCCCCACTCGAAACGAGGTCTGACTCCCCTGGCGAGACTCCAGAAGTACCCAAGATCCATGTCAGCACTGGAGAGGAATCCTCAGGTTCTGGCACTGACTCCACACAAGGTATTAGGCCCCGGCATCGACGGGAGAGGAATCCCGAGAGGCCCCAGAGCAACTCGCATGGGGATTGGCCATTCTTGGGGCCACCAGAGCGGGTCCCTGAGGTCCCCGTCGTAAGTCGAGAGCACCTGACGCAACTCGAGAAAATCCAGGAGGTACTCCCCTCCAGGCGAGATGAGGCCCATTTCCTCTGAGGCGTCTGGAGGATAATCACACCTAACCTCTGGAACTTCCAAAGGGTCCTTCACACCCTTGCTGCAACTCAAGAAGTTCCCCGACATACCCGTCTCCACTCGAGAGGAAGCACGAAAGTCCCGCCCACATCCAGAGAAGCCCCATTTCCGTCTCCTAGCTCGAGAGGAGGGATCCAATCGCTGGGTGTACGGGAAAGAATTACCAGCGTTCCTGTCGCATCTCAAGAGGAGGCGCTCTCCACAGGAAAGGCGAGACGAACTCCAGGGTCGTGCCACCATTCCCAGACTCCCACAGATGTCTCATTTCATTCCAGGGAAAACTGATTTCCCTGCACTGCCTCAACTTTCAAGCCGAGGATCGACTCACGCCACGGTGGCTGTGGGACAGCCCTGTGCGAAAGCCTCAAGGGAAAGCCTCGAGGGAAAGCCACAGATCCCTTGATCCACGCGAAGGAAAGCTCGACACTGCTGCTACATTCGGAAGGAAAGCTCATGTGCTGGCCCCCACTCGAGACAAGGACTGACTCCCCTGGGGAGACTCCAGAAGTACCCCGAGATTCATGTCAGCACTGGACAGGAATCCTCAGGTTCCGGCACGGACTCCACACAAGGACTTAGGCCCCAGCATCGACGGAAGAGGAATCCCGAGAGGCCCCCGAGCAACTCGCATGGGGACTGGCCTTTCCTGAGGAAACCAGATCGGGTCCCTAAAGTCCCCTTCGTAAGTCCAGAGCACCTGCCGCAACTGGAGAAAATCCAGGAGGTTTTCCCCTCCAGGCGAGATGAGGCCCTTTTCCGCTGAGGTGTCTCGAGGCTGATCACAGCTAACTTCTGGAACTTCCAAAGGGTCATTCACACCCTTGCTGCAACTCAATAAGTTCCCCGACATACCCGTCTCCACTTGAGAGGAAGCACGAGAGTCCCGATCACATCCAGAGGAGCCCCGTTTCCGCCTCCTAGCTCTTGAGGAGGGAACCTTTCACTGCGTGTTCGGGAAAAAATTCCGGGCGTTCCCCTCGCATCTCAAGAGGAGGCGCTCTCTACAGGAAAGGCGAGAGGAACTCCAGGGTGGTGCCACGATTCCCAGAGTCCCCCAGATGTCTCAGTCCATTCCAGGGAAACCTGTTTTCCCTGCACTGCCTCGACTTTCAAGCCGAGGATAGACTCACACCACGGTGGCACGTGGGACAGCCCTGTGGGAAAGTCTCGTGGGAAAGCCTCGAGGGAAAGCCACCGATCCCTTGATCCACGCGACGGGAGCATGACACTGCTGCTACAGCACGGGAGGAAAGCGCACGTGCATGCCCCCACTCGAGACGAGGACTGACTCCCCTGGGGAGACTCCAGAAGTTCCCCAAGATCCATATCAGCACTGGAGAAGAATCCTCAGGCTCTGGCTCCGACTCCTCACAAGGTTGTGGCCCCAGCATCGACAGGAGAAGAATCCCGAGAGGCCCTCTAACAACTCACATGGGGACTGGCCTTTCCTGAGGCCACCAGAGTGGTTCCCTGAGGTCCCCGTCGTAAGTCGAGAGCACCTGACACAACTCGAGACAATCCAGGAGGTTCTCCCCTCCAGGCGAGATGAGGCCCATTTCCGCTGAGGCATCTCGAGGCTAATCACACCTAACCTCTGGAACTTCCAAAAGGTCCTTCACACCCTTGCTGCAACTCAAGATGTTCCCCGACATACCCGTCTCCACTCGAGAGGAAGCACGAGAGTCCCGTCCACATCCAGAGGAGCCCTGTTTCCGCCTCCTAGCTCGAGAGGAGGGATCCTTTCCCTGCGTGGTCGGGAAAGAATTCCTGGCGTTCCTGTCGCATCTCAAGAGGAGGCGCTCTCTACAGGAAAGGCGACAGGAACTCCAGGGTCGCGCCACCGTTCCCAGAGTCCCCAAGATGTCTCAGTCCATTCCAGTGAAACCTGTTTTCCCTGCACTGCCTCGACTTTCAAGCCAAGGATCGACTCACACCACGGTGGCAAGTGGGACAGCCCTGTGGGAAAGCCTCGAGGGAAAGCCACAGATCCCTTAATCCACGCGAAGGGAAGAGTGACCCTGCTGCTACAGTTCGGGAGGAAATCGCACCTATGTCCCCACTCGAGACGAGGACTGACTCCCCTGGGGAGACTCCAGAAGTACCCCAAGATCCACGTCGGCACTGGAGAGGAATCATCAGGTTCCGGCATCGTCTCCACACAAGGTCTTAGGCACCAGCATCGACGGGAGAGGAATCCCGAGAGGCCCCCGAGCAACTCGCATGGGGACTGGCCTTTCCTGAGGCCACCAGAGCGGGTCCCTGAGGTCCCCGTCGTAAGTCGAGAGCACCTGCCGCAACTCGAGAAAATCCAGGAGGTTCTCCACTGCAGGGGAGGTGAGGCCCATTTCCGCTGAGGCGTCTCGAGGCTAAACACACCTAACCTCTGGAACTTCCAAAGGGACCTTCACACCCTTGCTTCAACTCAAGAAGTTCCCCGACATACCAGTCTCCACTCGAGGTTAAGAACGAGAGTCCCGCCTAATCATGGAGGAGCCCCGTTTCCCCTCCTAGCTTGAGAGGAGGGATCCTTTCCCTCCGTGGTCGGGAAAGATCTCCCCGAGTTCCCGTCGCATCTCAAGAGGAGGTGCTCTCCACAGGAAAGGTGAGAGGAACTCCAGGGTCGTGCCACCATTCCCAGAGTCCCCCAGATATCTCAGTCCATTCCAGGGAAGCCTGTGTTCCCTGCACTGCCTCGACTTTCAAGCCGACGATCGACTCACACCACGGTGGCACGTGGAGCAGCCCTGAGGGAAAGCTTCGTGGGAAAGCCTCGTGGGAAAGCCTCGAGGGAAAGCCCCTGATCCCCTGATCTTCGAGAAGGGAAGCGTGACACTGCTGCTACAGCACGGGAGGAAAGTGCACGTGCATGCCCCCACTCGAGACGAGGACTGATTCCCCTGGCGAGACTCCAGAAGTACCCCAAGATGCATGTCAGCACTGGAGAGGAATACTCAGGATCCGACACCGACTCCACACAAGGTCTGAGGCCCTGGCATCGACGGGAAAGGAATCCCGAGAGGCCCCACAGCAACTCTCATGGGGACTGGCCTTTCTTGAGGCCACCAGAGCGGGTCCCTGAGGTCCCAGTCGTAAGTCGAGAGCACCTGCCGCAACTCGAGAAAATCCAGGAGGTTCTCCCCTCCAGCCGAGATGAGGCCCATTTCCGCTGAGGCGTCTCGAGGCTAATCACACCTAACCTCTGGAACTTCCTAAGGGTCCTTCACACCCTTGCTGCAACTCAGGAAGTTTCCCGACATACCCGTCTCCACTCGAGAGGAAGCACGAGAGTCCCGCCCACATCCAGAGGAGCCCCTTGTCGCCTCCTTGCTCGAGAGGAGGGATCCTTTCCCTGCCTGGTAGGGAAAGAATTCCTGGCGTTCCCGTCGCATCTCACGAGGAGGCGCTCTCCACAGGAAGGCGAGAGGAACTCCAGGGTCGTGCCACCATTCCAAGATCCCCCAGATGTCTCAGTCCATTCCAGGGAAACCTGTTTTCCCTGCACTGCCTCGACTTTCAAGCCGAGGATCGACTCACACCATGGTGGCACGTGGAGCAGCCCTGTGGGAAAGCCTCGTGGGAAAGCCTCGTTGGAAAGCCTCGAGGGAAAGCCCCTGATCCCTTGATCCTCGCGAATGGAAGCGTGACACTGCTGCCACAGCTCGGGAAGAAAGCGCACGTGCATGCCCCGACTCGAGACGAGGACTGACTCCCCTGGGGAGACTCCAGAAGTACCCCAAGATCCATGTCAGCACTGGAAAGGAATCCTCAGGATCCGACACCGACTCCAGACAGGGTCTTAGGCCCTGGCATCGACGGGAGAGGAATCCCGAGAGGCCCCCGAGCAACTCGCATGGGGACTGGCCTTTCCTGAGGCCACCAGAACGGGTCCCTGAGGTCCCCGTCGTAAGTTGAGAGCACCTGCCGCAACTCTAGAAAATCCAGGAGGTTCTCTCCTCCAGGCGAGATGAGGCCCATTTCTGCTGAGGCATCTTCGAGGCTAATCACATCTAACATCTGGAACTTCCAAAGGGTCCTTCACACCCTTGCTGCAACTCAAGAAGTTCCCCGACATACCCGTCTCCACTTGATAGGAAGCACGAGAGTTCCGCCCATATCCAGAGGAGCCCCGTTTCCTCCTCCTAGACCGAGAGGAGGGATCCTTTCCCTGCGTGGTCGGGAAAGAATTCCTGGCATTACCGTCGTATCTCAAGAAGAGGCGCTCTGCACAGGAAAGGCCAGAGAAACTCCAGGGTCGTGCCACCATTCCCAGAGTCACCCAGATTTCTCAGTCCATTCCAGGGAAACCTGTTTTCCCTGCACTGCCTCGACTTTCAAGCCGAGGATCGACTCACAAAACGGTGGCACGTGGGACAGCTCTTTGGGAAAGCCTCGTGGGAAAGCATCGAGGGAAAAACACAGATCCCTTGATCCACGCGAAGAGAAGCATGACACTGCTGCTACAGATCGGGAGGAAATCGCACGTGCATGGCCCCAATCGAGATGAGGACTGACTCCCCTGGGGAGACTCCAGAAGTACCCAAGATCCATGTCAGCACAGGAGAGGAATGCTCAGGTTCCGGCACGGACTCCACACAAGGTCTAGACCCCGGAATCTACGGGAGAGGAATCCCGAGAGGCCCCAGAGCAATTCCCATGGGGACTGGCCTTTCCTGAGGGCACCAGGGTGGGTCCCTGAGGTCCCATCGTAAGTCGAGAGCACCTGCCGCAACTCGAGAAAATCCAGGAGGTTCCGCAATCCAGGCGAGATGAGGCCCATTTCCGCTGAGGCAACAAGAGGGTAATCACACTTAAACTCTGGAACTTCCAAAGGGTCCTTCACACCCTTGCTGCAACTCAAGAAGTTCCCTGACATACCCGTCTCTACTCAAGAGGATCCCAAGGGTCCCGCCCATATCCAGAGTGGCCCCGTTTCCGCCTGCTAGCTCGAGAGGAGGGATCCTTTCCCTGCGTGGTCGGGAAATGTATTCCTAGCGTTCCCGTCTCATCTCAAGCGTAGGCGCTCTCCACAGGAAAGGCGAGAGGAACTCCAGTATCACGCCCCATTCCCAGAGTCCCCTGGATGTCTCAGTCCATTCCAGGGAAAACTTTTTTCCCTGCACTGCCTCGACTTTCAAGCTGAGGATCGACTCACACCACGGTGGAATGTGGGACAGCCCTGTGGGAAAGCCTCGTGGGAAAGCCTCGTGGGAAAGCCTCTTGGGAAAGCCTCGAGGGAAAGCCACAGATCCCATGATCCACGCGAAGGGAAGCGTGACACTGCTGCTACAGCTCGGGAGGAAAACCCACGTGCATATCCCCACTCGCGAAGAGAAATGACTCCCCTGGGAGACTCCAGAGGTACCCAAGATCCATGTCAGCACTGGAGAGGAATCCTCCGTTTCCGACACCGACTCCACAAAAGGTCTTAGGCCCCGGCATCGTCTCCAGAGGAATCTCGAGAGGCCCCGAGCAACTCGCATGGGGACTGGCCTTTCCTGAGGCCACCAGAGCGGGTCCCTGAGTTCCCCCGTCGTAAGTCTAGAGCACCTTCTGCAACTCGAGAAAATCCAGGAGGTTCTCCCCTCCAGGCGAGATGAGGCCCATTTCCGCTGAGGCGTCTCGAGGCTCATCACACCTAACCTCTGGAACTTCCAAAAGGTCTATCACACCCTTGCTGCAAATCAAGAAGTTCCCCAACTTACCTGTCTCCACTCGAGAGGAAGCACGAGAGTCCCGCCCTCATCCAGAGGAGCCCCGTTTCTGCCTCCTAGATCGAGGCAGGGATCCTTTTCCCTGCGTGGACGGGAAAAGAATTCCCGGCGTTCCCGTCGCATCTCAAGAGGAGGCGCTCTCCACAGGAAAGCAAGAGGAATTCCAGGGTCGTGTCACCATTCCCAGAGTCCCCAGATGTCTCAGTCCATTCCAGGGAAACCTGTTTTCCCTACACTGCCTCGACTTTCAACCCGAGGATCGACTCACAACACGGTGGAACGTGGGACAGCCCTGTGGAAAGCCTCGTGGGAAAGCCTAGCGGGAAAGCCTCGAGGGAAATCCACAGATGCCGCGGTCCAGGCGAACGGAAGCGCAACACTGCTGCTACAGCTGGGGAGGAAAGCACACGTGCATGTCCCCACTCGAGACGAGGACTGACTCCCCTGGGGAGACTCCAGAAGTACCCCAAGATCCATGTCAGCACTGGAGAGCAATCCTCAGGTTCCGGCACCGACTCCACACAAGGTCTTATGCCCCGGCATCGACGAGAGAGGAATCCCGAGAGGCACCCGAGCAATTCGCATGGGGACTGGCCTTTCGTGAGGCCACCAGAGCGGGTCCCTGAGGTACCCGTCGTAAGCCGAGAGCGCCTGCCACAACTCAAGAAAATCCAGGAGTTTCTCCCCTCCAGGCGAATGAGGCCCATTTCCACTGAGGTGTTTCGAGGCTAATCACACCTAACCTCTGAAAATTCCAAAACGGTCCTTCACGCCATTGCTGCAACTCAAGAAGTTCCCCGACATACCCGTCTCCACTCGAGAGGTAGCACGACAGTCACGAACACATCCAGAGGAGCCCAGTTTCCGCCTCCTAGCTCGAGAGGAGGGATCCTTACCGTGCGTTTTCGGGAAAGATTCCCGGCGTTCCGTCGCATCTCAAGAGGAAGCGCTCTCCACAGGAAAGGCGAGAGGAACTCCAGGGTCGTGCCACCATTCCCAGAGTCCCCCAGAGGTCTCAGTCCATTCCAGGGAAACCTGTTTTCCATGCACTGCCATGACTTTCAAGCCGAGAAACGACTCACACAACGGTGGCATTTGGGACAGCCGTGTGGGAAACCCTCGTGGGAAAGCCTCGAGGGAAAGCCACAGATCCCTTGCTGCCCGCGAAGGGAAGCGCGACACTGCAGCTAGAGCTCAGGAGTAGAGCCCACCTGCATGGCCCCATTCGAGACGAGGACTGACTCCCGTGGGGAGACTCCAGAAGTACCCCAAGATCCATGTCAGCGCTGGAGAGGAATCCTCAGGTTCCGGCACCCACTCCACACGAGATCGTAGGCCCCGGCATCGACGGGAGAGGAATTCCGAGAGGTTCCCGAGTAACTCGCATAGGGAATGGCCTTTCCAGAGGCCACCAAATCAGGTCCCTGAGGTCCCCGTCGTAAGTCGAGAGCATCTGTCGCAACTCGAGAAAATCCAGGAGGTTCTCCCCTCCAGGCGAGATGAGGCCCATTTCCGCTGAGGCGACTCGAGGCTAATCACACCTAACCTCTGAAACTTCCAAAGGGTCCTTCACGTCCTTGCTGCAACTCAAGAATTTCCCCGACATACCTGTCTCCACTCGAGAGGAAGCACGAGAGTCCTGCCCACATCCAGAGGAGCCCCGTTTCCGTCTCCTACTCGAGAGGAGGGATCCATTCCCTGCGTTGTCGGGAAAGAATTCCCGGTGTTCCTGTAGCATCTCAAGAGGAGGCGCTCTCCAAAGGAAAGGCGAGAGGAACTCCAGGGTCGTGCCACCATTCCCAGAGTCCCCCAGATGTCTCAATCCATTCCAGGGAAACCTGTTTTCACTGCATTGCCTTGGCTTTCAAGCCTAGGATCGACTCACACCACGGTGGCACGTGGGACAGCCCTTTGGGAAAGCCTCGTGGGAAAGCCTCGTGGGAAAGACTCGAGGGAAAGCCACAGATCCCTTACTCCACAAGAAGGGAAGCGAGATACTGCAGCTACAGCTCGGGAGGTAAGCGCATGTGCATGCGCCCACTCGAGACGAGGACTGACTCCCCTGGGGAGACTCCAGAAGTACCCAAGATCCATGTCAGCAATGGAGAGGAATCCTCAGGTTCCTGCACCGACTCCACGCAAGGCCTTAGGCCCAGGCATTGATGGGAGTGAAATCCCGAGAGGCCCTCGAGCCACTCGCATGGGACTGGCCTTCCTGAGGCCACCAGAGCGAGTCCCTGAGGTCCCCGTCATAAGGCAAGAGCACCTGCCACAACTCGAGAAAATCCAGGAGGTTCTTCCCTTCAGACGAGATGAGGCCCATTTCCACAGAGGCGACTCGAGGCTAATCACACCTAATCTCTGGACCTTCCAAAGGGCCCTTCACACCCTTGCTGCAACTCAAGAAGTTCCCTGACATATCCGTCTCCACTCGAGAGGAAGCACGAGAGTCCCGCCCACATCCAGAGGAGCCCTGTTTCCGCCTCCTAGCTCGACAGGAGGGATCCTTTCCCTGCGTGTTCGGAAAAGAATTCCTGGGTTCCCGTAACATATCAAGAGGGGGCGCTCTCCACAGGAAAGGCGAGAGGAACTCCAGGGTCGTGCCACCATTCCCAGAGACCCCAGATGTCTCAGTCCATTCCAGGGAAGCCTGTTTCCCCGGCACTGCCTCGACTTTCAAACCGAGGATTGAATGACACCACGGTGGCACGTGGGACATCACTGGGGGAAAGCCTCGTTGAAAAGCCTGGTGGGAAAGCGTCGTGGGAAAGCCTCATGGGAAAGCCTCGAGGGAATGCCATAGATCCTATGATCCACGGGAAGGGAAGCGCGACACTGCTGCTACAGCTCGGGAGGAAAACGCACGTGCATAACCCCACTGGAGACGAGGACTCACTCCCCTGGGGAGAATTCAGAAGTACCACAAGAGCGATGTCAGCACTGCAGAGGAATTCTCAGTTTCCGACACCAACTCCACCCAAGGTCTTAGGGCCCGGCATCGATGGGAGAGGAATCCCGAGCGGCCCCCGAGCAAATCGCATGGGGACTGGCCTTTCCTGAGGCCACCAGAGCGTGTCCCTGAGGTCCCTGTCGTAAGTCGAGAGCACCTGCCGCAACTCGAGAAAATCCAGGAGGTTCTGCCCTCCAGGCGAGATGAGGCCCATTTCGCTGAGGCGTCTAGAGCTAATCACACCTAATCTCTGGAACTTCCAAAGGGTCCTTCACACCCTTGCTGCAACTCAAGAATTTCCACGACATACCCGTCTCCACTCGAGAGGAAGCACAAGAGCTCCGCTCACATCCAGAGGATCCCCGTGTCCGCCTCGCAGCTCGAGAGGAGGGATCCTTTCCCTGTGTGGTTGGGAATGAATTCCCGGCATTCCCGTCGCATCTCAAGATGAGGCCGCTCTCCACAGGAAAGGCGAGAGGAACTCAAGGGTCGTGTCACCATTCGCAGAGTCCCCCAGATGTCTCAGTCCATTCCAGGGAAACCTGTTTTCCCTGCACTGCCTTGACTTTCTAGCCGAGGATCGACTCACACCACGGTGGCACGTGGGACAGCCCTGTGGGAAAGCCTCGTGGGAAAGCCCCATGGGAATGCCTCGTGGGAAAGTCTCTAGGGAAAGCCACAGATCCCTTGATACACGCGAAGGGAAGCGTGACACTGCTGCTACAGCTCTGGAGGAAATCCCACGTGCATGCCCCCACTAGAGACTACGACTGACTCCCCTGGGGAGACTCCAGAAGTACCCCAAGATCCATGTCAGCACTGGAGAGGAATCCTCAAGTTCCGGCACCGAAATCACACAAGGTCGTAGGCCCCGGCATCGACGGGAGAGGAATCCCGAGAGGCCCCTGAGCAACGCGCATGTGGACTGGCCTTTCCTGAGTCCACCAGAGCGGGTCCCTGAGGTCCCCGTCATAAGTCGAGAGCACCTGCCGCAACTCGAGAAAATCCAGGAGGTTCTCTCCTCCAAGCAAGATGAGGCCCATTACCGCTGAGGCGTCTCGAGGCTAATCACACCTAACCTCTGGAACTTCCAAAGGGTCCTTCACACCCTTGCTGCAACTTAAGAAGCTCCCCCATATACCCGTCTCCACTCCGAGAGGAAGCCCGAGAGTCCCGCCCACATCCAGAGGAGCCCCGTTACTGCTCCTAGCTCGAGAGGAGGGATCCTTTCACTGAGTGGTCGGTCAAGTATTCCGGAGTTCACGTCTCATCTCAAGAGGAGGCGCTCTCCACAGGAAAGGCGAGAGGAACTCCAGATTCGTGCACCCATTCCAGAGGCCCCAGATATCTCAGTCCATTCCATGGAAACCTGTTTCTCCTGCACTGCCTCGACTTTCTAGCCTAGGATCGACACACAACACGGTGACTCGTGGAACAGCCCTGTGGGAAAGCCACGTGGGAAAGCCTCGTGGGAAAGCCTACTGGGAAAGCCTGGAGGGAAATCCACAGATCCCTTGATCCACGCAAAGGGAAGCGCGAAACTGCTGCTACAGCTCGGAGGAAAGCGCACGTGCAAGCCCCACTCGTGACGAGGACTGACTCCACTGGGGAGACTCCAGAATTACACCAAGATCCATGTCAGCACTGGAGAGGAATCCTCAGGTTCCGGCACCGATCCACACAAGATCATAGGCCCTGGCATCAACGGGAGAGGAATCCGGGAGGCCCATGAGCAACTCCCATGGGGACTGGCCTTTCCTGAGGCCACCAGAGAGGGTCCCTGAGGTCCCCTTCGTAAGTCGAGAGCACATGCCGCAACTCGAGAAAATCCAGGAGGTTCTCCCTCCAGGCGAGATGAGGCCCATTTCCGCCTAGGCGCCTCGAGGCTATTCACACCTAAACTCTGGAATTCCAAAGGTCCTTCACACCCTTGCTGCAACTCAAGAAGTTCCCCGACATTCCCGTCTCCACTCGAGAGGAAGCACGAGAGTCCCGGCCACATCCAGGGACCCCGTTTCCATCTCCTAGCTAGAGAGGAGGGATCCTTTCCCTGCGAGTCGGGAAAGTATTCCCGGCGTTCCCGTTCCATCTCAAGAGAAGCGCTCTCCACAGGAAAGGCGAGAGGAACTCCAGGGTCGTGCCACCATTCCCAGAGTCAACCAGATGTCTCCGTCCATTCCAGGGAAATCTGTTTTTCCCTCA
>NW_017218035.1:0-12145 GCF_001704415.2 Capra hircus | reverse complement strand
CACCTCTGCGGCAACCCCCCCAGCGCGAGTGCCCTGGAGATTACCAAAGGTGTACCCCCTACTGTGGGGAAGGAGGTTCCTGTTTTCCCTGCACTGGTTCGACTTTCACGCCGAGGATCGACTCACACCATGGTGGCACGTGGAATAGCCCTGAGGGAAAGCCTCATGGGAAAGACTCGAGGGAAAGCCACAGATCCCTTGATCCACGAGACGGGAAGTGTGACACTGCTGCTACAGTTCGTGAGGAAAGGCTCACCGTGCATGCCCCCACACGAGATGAGCACTGACTCCCCAGGGGAGACTCCAGAAGTACGCCAAGATCCATGTCAGTACTGGGGAGGAATCCTCAGGTTCTGGCCCCGACTCCACACAAGGTCTTAGGCCCCAACATCGACGGGAGAGGAATCCCGAAAGGCCCCCTTGCAACTCCCATGGGCACTGGCCTTTCCTGAGGCCACCAGAGCGGGTCCCTGAGGTCCCCGTCGTAACTCGAGAGACCCTGCCCACTCTAGAAAATCCAGGAGGTTCTCCCCTCCAGGCGAGATGAGGCCCATTTCCTCTGAGGCGTCTGGAGGCTCATCACACCTAAACTCTGGAAATTCATAAGGGTCCTTGCTGCAACTCAAGAAGTTCCCCGACATACCCGTCTCCACTCGAGAGGAAGCACGAGGGTCCCGCCCACATCCAGAGGAACCCTGTTTCCGCCTGGCAGCTCGAGATGAGAGATCCTATCCTGCTTAGACAGGAAAGATTTTTCGGCATTCCCGAGGCATCTCAAGAGTAAGGGCTCTCAATAGGAAAGGCGAGAGGAACTCCAGGGTCGTGCCACCATTCCAAGAGTCCACCAGATGTGTCAGTCCATTTCAGAGGAACCTGTTTTCCCTGCACTGCCTTGACTTTCACGCCGAGTATCGACTCACACCATGGTGGCACATGGGACACCCCTGTGGGAAAGCCTCGTGGGAAAGCCTCGAGGGAAAGCCACAGATCCCTTGATCCCCGCGACGGGAAGCGTGACATATCTGCTACACTGTCCCTGAGGTCACGGTCGTATGTCGAGAGCACCTGCTGCAACTCGAGAAAATCCAGGAGGTTCTCTGCTCCAGTCGAGATGAGGCCCATTTTCTCTGCGGCGTCTCGACAGTAATCACACCTAAACTCCGGAACTTCCAAAGGGTCCTACACACCCTTGCTACAAGTCAAGAAGTTCCCTGACATACCCGTCTCCACTCCAGAGGAAGCACGAGGGTCCAGCCACCTCCAGAGGAGGTCCGTTTCCGCCTCCAAGCTCGAGATGAGGGATCCTTCCCTGCTTCCTCGGAAAAGAATTCCCGACGTTTCCGACGCATCTCAAGAGGAGGCGCGCTGCACAGGAAAGGCGAGAGGAACTCATGGGTCGTGCCACCATTCCAAGAGTCCCCCAGATGTCTCAGTCCATTCCAGAGGATCCTGTTTTCCCTGCACTGCTTCGACTTTCACGGCGAGGATCGCGGTGGCAGAGGCGAGGATCGCGGTGGTACGTGGGAGAGCCCTGTGGGAAAGCCTCGTCTGAAAGCCTCGAGGGAAAGCCACAGATCCCTTGATCCACGCGATGGGAAGCGTGACACTGCTGCTACAGCACGGGAGGAAAGCGCACGTGCATGCCCCCACTCGAGACGAGGCCTCACTCCCTTGTGGAGACTCCAGAAGTACCCCAAAATCCATGTCAGCACTGGAGAGGAATCCTCAGGTTCCGGCCCCGACTCCACACAAGGTCTTAGGCCCCGGCATCGACGGGAGAGGAATCACGAGAGGCCCCCTAGCAACACGCATGATGACTGGCCTTTCCTGCGGCCGCCAGAGCGGGTCCCTGAAGTCCCCGTCATAACTTGAGAGCACCTGCTGAAACTCGAGAATATCCAGGAGCCTCTCCATTCCAGGCGACATGAGGCCCATTTCCGCTGAGGCATCTCGAGACTAACCACACCTAACCTCTGGAACTTCCAAAGGGTCCTTCACACCCTTGCTGCAACTCAAGAAGTTCCCCGACATACCCGTCTCCACGTGAGAGGAAGCACGAGAGTCCCGCCCACATCCAGAGGAGCCCCGTTTCCGCCTCCTAGCTCGAGAGGAGGGATCCTTTCCCTGCGTGGTCGGGAAAGAATTCCCGGCGTTCCGTCGGATCTCAAGAGGAGGCGCTCTCCACAGGAAAGGCGAGAGGAACTCCAGGGTCGTGCCACCATTCCCAGAGTCCCCCAGATGTCTCAGTCCATTCCAGGGAAACCTGTTTTCCCTACACTGCCTCGACTTTCAAGCCGAGGATCGACTCACACCACGGTGGCACGTGGGACAGCCCTGTGGGAAAGCCTCGTGGGGAAGCCTTGAGGGAAAGCGACAGATCCCTTGATCCACGCGAAGGGAAGCGTGACACTGCTGCTACAGCTCGGGAGGAAAGCGCACGTGCATGCCCCTACACGAGATGAGGACTGACTTTGCTGGGGAGACTCGAGAAGTACTCCAAGATCCATGTCAGCACTGGAGAGGAATCCTGAAGTTTCGGCATGGACTCCACACAATGTCTTAGACCCTAGCATCGACGGGAGAGGAATCCCGAGAGGCCCCGGAGCAACTCGCATGGGAACTGGCCCTTCCTGAGGCCACCAGAGCGGGTCCCTGAGGTCCCCGCCGTAAGTCGAGAGCACCTGCCGCAGCTCGAGAAAATCCAGGAGGTTCTCCCCTCCAGGCGAGATGAGGACCATTTCCGCTGACGCATCTCGACGCTAATCACACCTAACTTCTGGAAATTCCAAAGGGTCCTTCACACCCTAGCTGCAACCCAAGAAGATCCCCGGCATACCCGTCTCCACTCGAAGGAAGCACGAGAGTCCCGCCCACATCCAGAGGAGCCCCGTTTCCAGCCTCCATAGCTCGAGAGAAGGGATCCTTTCCCTGCGTGGTCGGGAAAGAATTCCCGGCGTGCCCGTCGCATCTCCAGACGAGGTGCTCTCCACAGGAAAGGCGAGAGGAACTCTAGGGTCGTGCCACCATTCCCAGAGTCGCCCAGATGTCTCTGTCCATTCCAGGGAAAACTGTTTTCCCTGCACTGCCTCGACTTTCAAGCGGAGGATCGACTAACACCACGGTGGCACGTAGGACAGCCCTGTGGGAAAGCCTCGTGGGAAAGCCTCGAGGGAAAGCCTCGTGGGAAAGCCTCGAGGGAAAGCCACAGATCCCTTGATCACGTGAAGGGAAGCGTGACCCTGCTGCTACAGCTCGTGAGGAAAGCGCACCTGCATGCCCCCACTCCAGACGAGGACTGACTCCCCTAGGGAGACTCCAGAAGTACCCCAAGATCCATGTCAGCACTGGAGAGGAATCCTCAGGTTCCGGCACCGACTCCACACAAGGTCTTAGGCCCCGGCATCGACGGGAGAGGAATCCCGAGAGGCCCCCGAGCAACTCAATGGGGACTGGACTTTCCTGAGGCCACCAGAGCGGGTCCCTGAGGTCCCCGTCGTAAGTCGAGAGCACCTGCCGCATCTTGAGAAAATCCAGGATGTTCTCCCCTCCAGGCGAGATGAGGCCCATTTCCGCTGAGGCGTCTCGAGGCTAATCACACCTAACCTCTGGAACTTCCAAAGGGTCCTTCACACCCTTGCTGCAACTCAAGAAGTTCCACGACATACCCGGCTCCACTCGACAGGAAGCACGAGAGTCCCGCCCACATCAAGAGGAGCCCCGTTTCCACCTCATAGATCGAGAGGAGGGATCTTTTCCCTGCGAGGTCGGGAAAGAATTCCCGACGTTCCCGTCGCAACTCAAGAGATTTCGCTCTCCACAGGAAAGGCGACAGGAACTCCAGGGTCGTGCCACCATTCCCAGAGTCCCCCAGATGTCTCAGTCCATTCCAGGGTAACCTGTTTTCCCTGCACTGCCTCGACTTTCAAGCGGAGGATCGACTCACACCACGGTGGCCTGTAGGACAGCCCTGTGGGAAAGCCTCGTGGGAAAGCCTCGTGGAAAAGCCTCAAGGGAACGCCACAGATCCCTTGATCCACGAGAAGGGAAGCTTGACACGGCTGCTACAGCTCGGGAGGAAAGCGCACGTGCATGTCCCCATTCGAGACGAGGACTGACTCCCCTGGGGAGACTCCAGAAGTACCCCAAGATCCATGTCAGCACTGGAGAGGAATCCTCAGGTTCCGGCACCGACTCCACACAACGTCTTAGGCCCCGGCATCGACGGGAGAGGAATCCTGAGAGGCCCCGAGCAACTCGCATGGGGACTGGCCTTTCCTGAGGCCACCAGAGAGGGTCCCTGAGGTCCCCGTCATAAGTCGAAAGCACCTGCCGCAACTCGAGAAAATCCAGGAGGTTCCCCCTCCAGGCGAGATGAGGCCCATTTCTGCTGAAGCGTCTCGAAGCTAATCACACCTAACCTCTGGAACTTCCAAAGGGTCCTTTACACCCTTGCTGCAACTCAAGAAGTTCCCCGACATACCCGTCTCCACTCGAGAGGAAGCACGTTAGTCGCCCAAATCCAGAGGAACCCCGTTTCCGCCTCATAGCTCGAGAGGATGGATCCTTTCCCTGCGTGGTCGGGAAAGAATTCCCGGCGTTCCCGTCGCATCTCAAGAGGAGGCGCTCTCCACAGGAAAGGCGAGAGGAACTCCAGGGTCGTGCCACCATTCCCAGAGTCCCCCAGATGTCTCAGTCCATTCCAGGGAAACCTGTTTTCCCTGCACTGCCTCGACTTTCTTTTTTTTTTTAATTTATTTTTTTATTTTTCAAATTTTAAAATCTTTAATTCTTACATGCGTTCCCAAACATGAACCCCCCTCCCACCTGCCTCCCCATAACATCTCTCTGGGTCATCCCCATGCACCAGCTCCAAGCATGCTGTATCCTGCATCAGACATAGACTGGCGATTCAATTCTTACATGATAGTATACATGTTAGAATGTCATTCTCCCAAATCATCCCACCCTCTCCCTCCCTCTGAGTCCAAAAGTCCATTATACACATCTGTGTCTCTTTCCCTGTCTTGCATACAGGGTCGTCATTGCCATCTTCCTAAATTCCATATATATGTGTTAGTATACTGTATTGGTGTTTTTCTTTCTGGCTTATTTCACTCTGTATAATCGGCTCCAGTTTCATCCATCTCATCAGAACTGATTCAAATGAATTCTTTTTTATGGCTGAGTAATACTCCATTGTGTATATGTACCACAGCTTTCTTATCCATTCATCTGCTGATGGACATCTAGGTTGTTTCCATGTCCTAGCTATTATAAACAGTGCTGCGATGAACATTGGGGTACATGTGTCTCTTTCAATTCTGGTTTCCTCGGTGTGTATGCCCAGAAGTGGGATTGCTGGGTCATAAGGTAGTTCTATGTGCAATTTTTTAAGGAATCTCCACACTGTTCTCCATAGTGGCTGTACTAGTTTGCATTCCCACCAACAGTGTAAGAGGGTTCCCTTTTCTCCACACCCTCTCCAGCATTTATTGCTTGCAGATTTTTGGATCGCAGCCATTCTGACTGGTGTGAAGTGGTACCTCATTGTGGTTTTGATTTGCATTTCTCTAATAATGAGTGATGTTGAGCATCTTTTCATGTGTTTGTTAGCCATCCGTATGTCTTCTTTGGAGAAATGTCTATTTAGTTCTTTGGCCCATTTTTTGATTGGGTCATTTATTTTTCTGGAATTGAGCTGCAGAAGTTGTTTGTATATTTTTGAGATTAGTTGTTTGTCAGTTGCTTCATTTGCTATTATTTTCTCCCATTCAGAAGGCTGTCTTTTCACCTTGCTTATATTTTCCTTTGTTGTGCAGAAGCTTTTAATTTTAATTAGATCCCATTTGTTTATTTTTGCTTTTATTTCCAGAATTCTGGGAGGTGGATCATAGAGGATCCTGCTGTGATTTATGTCGGAGAGTGTTTTGCCTATGTTCTCCTCTAGGAGTTTTATAGTTTCTGGTCTTACATTTAGATCTTTAATCCATTTTGAGTTTATTTTTGTGTGCGGTGTTAGAAAGTGATCTAGTTTCATTCTTTTACAAGTGGTTGACCAGTTTTCCCAGCACCACTTGTTAAAGAGATTGCCTTTACTCCATTGTATATTCTTGCCTCCTTTGTCAAAGATAAGGTGTCCATATGTGTGTGGATTTATCTCTGGGCTTTCTATTTTGTTCCATTGATCTATATGTCTGTCTTTGTGCCAGTACCATACTGTCTTGATGACTGTGGCTTTGTAGTAGAGCCTGAAGTCAGGCAAGTTGATTCCTCCAGTTCCATTCTTCTTTCTCAAGATTGCTTTGGCTATTCGAGGTTTTTTGTGTTTCCATACAAATCTTGAAATTATTTGTTCTAGTTCTGTGAAAAATGTGGCTGGTAGCTTGATAGGGATTGCATTGAATTTGTAAATTGCTTTGGGTAGTATACTCATTTTCACTATATTGATTCTTCCGATCCATGAACATGGTATATTTCTCCATCTATTAGTGTCCTCTTTGATTTCTTTCATCAGTGTTTTATAGTTTTCTATATATAGGTCTTTAGTTTCTTTAGGTAGATATATTCCTAAGTATTTTATTCTTTTCGTTGCAATGGTGAATGGAATTGTTTCCTTAATTTCTTTTTCTACTTTCTCATTATTCGTGTATAGGAATGCAAGGGATTTCTGTGTGTTGATTTTATATCCTGCAACTTTACTATATTCATTGATTAGCTCTAGTAATTTTCTGGTGGAGTCTTTAGGGTTTTCCATGTAGAGGATCATGTCATGTGCAAACAGTGAGAGTTTTACTTCTTCTTTTCCAATTTGGATTCCTTTTATTTCTTTTTCTGCTCTAATTGCTGTGGCCGAAACTTCCAGAACTATGTTGAATAGTAGCGGTGAAAGTGGACACCCTTGTCTTGTTCCTGACTTTAGCGGAAATGCTTTCAATTTTTCACCATTGAGGATAATGTTTGCTGTGGGTTTGTCATAGATAGCTTTTATTATGTTGAGGTATGTTCCTTCTATTCCTGCTTTCTGGAGAGTTTTTATCATAAATGGATGTTGAATTTTGTCAAAGGCCTTCTCTGCATCTATTGAGATAATCATATGGTTTTTATTTTTCAATTTGTTAATGTGGTGAATTACATTGATTGATTTACGGGATATTGAAGAATCCTTGCATCTCTGGGATAAAGCCCACTTGGTCATGGTGTATGATCTTTTTAATGTGTTGTTGGATTCTGATTGCTAGAATTTTGTTGAGGATTTTTGCATCTATGTTCATCAGTGATATTGGCCTGTAGTTTTCTTTTTTTGTGACATCTTTGTCAGGTTTTGGTATTAGGGTGATGGTGGCCTCATAGAATGAGTTTGGAAGTTTACCTTCCTCTGCAATTTTCTGGAAGAGTTTGAGGAGGATAGGTGTTAGCTCTTCTCGAAATTTTTGGTAGAACTCAGCTGTGAAGCCATCTGGACCTGGGCTTTTGTTTGCTGGAAGATTTCTGATTACAGTTTCAATTTCCGTGCTTGTGATGGGTCTGTTAAGATTTTCTATTTCTTCCTGGTTCCAGTTTTGGAAAATTGTACTTTTCTAAGAATTTGTCCATTTCTTCCACATTGTCCATTTTATTGGCATACAATTGCTGATAGTAGTCTCTTATGATCCTTTGTATTTCTGTGTTGTCTGTTGTGATCTCTCCATTTTCATTTCTAATTTTATTGATTTGATTTTTCTCTCTCTGCTTCTTGATGAGTCTGGCTAATGGCTTGTCAATTTTATTTATCCTTTCAAAGAACCAGCTTTTGGCTTTGTTGATTTTTGCTATGGTCTCTTTTGTTTCTTTTGCATTTATTTCTGCCCTAATTTTTAAGATTTCTTTCCTTCTACTAACTCTGGGGTTCTCCAACTCTTCCTTTTCTAGTTGCTTTAGTTGTAGAGTTGGGTTATTTATTTGACTTTTTTCTTGTTTCTTGAGGTATGCCTGTATTGCTATGAACTTTCCTCTTAGCACTGCTTTTATAGTGTCCCACAGGTTTTGGGTTGTTGTGTTTTCATTTTCATTAGTTTCTATGCATATTTTGATTTCTTTTTTGATTTCTTCTGTGATTTGTTGGTTATTCAGAAGTGTGTTGTTCAACCTCCATATGTTGGAATTTTTAATAGTTTTTCTCCTGTAATTGAGATCTAATCTTAATGCATTATGGTCAGAAAAGATGCTTGGAATGATTTCGAGTTTTTTGAATTTATCAAGTTTAGATTTATGGCCCAGGATGTGATCTATCCTGGAGAAGGTTCCATGAGCACTTGAAAAAAAGGTGAAATTCATTGTTTTGGGGTGAAATGTCCTATAGATATCAATTAGGTCTAACTGATCTAATGTATCATTTAAAGTTTGCGTTTCTTTGTTAATTTTCTGTTTAGTTGATCTGTCCATAGGTGTGAGTGGGGTATTAAAGTCTCCCACTATTATTGTGTTATTGTTGATTTCCCCTTTCATACTTGTTAGCATTTCTCTTACATATTGCGGTGCTCCTATATTGGGTGCATATATATTTATAATTGTTATATCTTCTTCTTGGATTGTTCCTTTGATCATTATGTAGTGGCCTTCTTTGTCTCTTTTCACAGCCTTTGTTTTAAAGTCTATTTTATCGGATATGAGTATTGCCACTCCTGCTTTCTTTTGGTCTCTGTTTGCGTGGTATATCTTTTTCCAGCCCTTCACTTTCAGTCTGTATGTGTCCCTTGTTTTGAGGTGGGTCTCTTGTAAGCAGCATATAGAGGGGTCTTGTTTTTGTATCCATTCGGCCAGTCTTTGTCTTTTGGTTGGGGCGTTCAACCCATTTACGTTTAAGGTGATTATTGATAAGTATGATCCCGTTACCATTTACTTTATTGTTTTGGGCTCGGGTTTATACACCCTTTTCGTGTTTCCTGTCTAGAGGATATCCTTTAGAATTTGTTGGAGAGCTGGTTTGGTGGTGCTGAATTCTCTCAGCTTTTGCTTGTCTGTAAAGCTTTTGATTTCTCCTTCGTATTTGAATGAGATCCTTGCTGGATACAGTAATCTGGGCTGTAGGTTATTGTCTTTCATCACTTTAAGTATGTCTTGCCATTCCCTCCTGGCCTGAAGAGTTTCTATTGAAAGATCAGCTGTTATCCTTATGGGAATCCCCTTGTGTGTTATTTGTTGTTTTTCCCTTGCTGCTTTTAATATTTGTTCTTTGTGTTTGATCTTTGTTAATTTGATTAATATGTGTCTTGGGGTGTTTCGCCTTGGGTTTATCCTATTTGGAACTCTCTGTGTTTCTTGGACTTGGGTGATTATTTTCTTCCCCATTTTAGGGAAGTTTTCAACTATTATCTCCTCAAGGATTTTCTCATGATCTTTCTTTCTGTCTTCTTCTTCTGGGACTCCTATAATTCGAATGTTGGAGCGTTTCATATTGTCCTGGAGGTCTCTGAGATTGTCCTCATTTCTTTTAATTGGTTTTTTCTTGTTTCCTCTCTGATTCATTTATTTCTACCATTCTATCTTCTATTTCACTAATCCTATCTTCTGCCTCCGTTATTCTACTATTTGTTGCCTCCAGAGTGTTTTTGATCTCATTTATTGCGTTATTCATTATATTTTGACTCTTTTTTATTTCTTCTAGGTCTTTGTTAAACCTTTCTTGCATCTTCTCAATCCTTCTCTCTAGGCTATTTATCTGTGTTTCCATTTTGATTTCAAGATTTTGGATCATTTTCACTATCAATATTCGGAATTCCTTCTCCAGCAGATTCCCTACTTCTTCCTCTTTTGTTTGGTGGGCAACTCGCCTGTTCCTTTACCTGCTGAGTATTCCTCTGTCTCTTCATCTTGGTTATATTGCTGCGTTTGGGGTGGCCTTTTTATATTCTGGTAATTTGTGGAGTTCTCTTTATTATGGAGCTTCCTCACTTTGGGTGGGGTTCTATCAGTGGCTTGTCAAGGTTTCCTGGTTAGGGAGGCTTGTGTTGGAGTTTTGGGTGGGTGGAGCTGGGTTTCTTCTCTCTGGAGTGCAGTGGAGTGACCCGTAATGGGTTATGAGACATCAAAGGTTTTGGGATAATTTTGAGCTGCCTGTATATTGAAGCTCAGGGGAGTGTTCCTGTGTTGCTGGAGAATTTTGCGTGGTATGTCTTGTTTTGGAACTTGTTGGCCCTTGGGTGGAGCTTGGTTTCGGTGTAGGTATGAAGGCATTTGATGAGCTCCTATTGCTTAATGTTCCCTGAATTCAAGAGTTCTCTAATGTTTTCAGGCTTTGGATTTAAGCTTCCTGCTTCTGGTTTTCAGTTTTATTTTTACAGTAGCCTCTAGACTTCTCCATCTATACAGCACCAATGATAAAATATCTAGGTTAAAGATGAAAAGTTTCTCCACATTGAGGGACACTCAGAGAGGTTCACTGAGTTACAAGGAGAAGAGAAGATGGAGGGGTAGTTAGAGGTGACTGGAATGAGATGCGGTGAGATCAAGAGAGGAGAGAGCAAGCTAGCCAGTAGTCATTTCCTTATGTGCGCTCTATAGTCTGGACCGCTCAGAGGTATTTACAGAGTTATACGGGGAAGAGGAGAGGGAGGAAGTAGACAGAGGTGACCAGGAGGATAAGAGAGAGGAATGAGTAGGAGAGAGACAAATCCTGCCAGTAACCAGTTCCTTAGGTGTTCTCTACCGTCTGGAACACACAGAGATTCACAGAGTTGGATAGAGAAGAGATGGGGGAGAAAAGAGAGAGGCCACCTGGTGGAGAAAAAGGAGAGTCCAGAGGAGGAGAGAGTGGTCAAGCCAGTAATCTCACTCTCAGGTAAACTTGGGTAGTGAAGTTTGGGTTTTTAAATGTACAAAATTGACAACAAAAACTAAGAGCAAAGATTAAAAATCTGTTTTTGAAGACAATGGTCTGCTTTTCTGGTTGCCTGATGTCCTCTGCCAGCCTACAGAAGTTGTTTTGTGGAGTTTGCTCGGCGTTGAAATGTTCTTTTGAGGAATTTGTGAGGGAGAAAGTGATCTTCCCGTCCTATTCGTCCGCCATCTTTCCCTCTCTGTGCCTAGACTTTCAAGCCGAGGATCGACTCACACCACGGTGGCACGTGGGACAGCCCTGTGGGAAAGCCTCGTGGGAAAAGCCTTGAGGGAAAGCCATTGATCCCCTGATCCACTCGACGGGAATTGTGACACTGCTGCAACAGCTAGGGAGGAAAGGGCACGTGCATTCCCCTCTCGAGACAAGAACTGACTCCACTGGGGAGACTCCAGAAGAACCCAAGATCCATGTCAGCACTGGAAAGGAATCCTCAGGTTCCAGCACCGACTACACACAAGGTCTTAGGCCCCGGCATCGACGGCAGAGGAATCCGAGAGGCCCCAAGCAACTCGCATGGGGACTGGCCTTTCCTGAGGCCACCAGAGCGGGTCCCTGAGGTCCCCGTCGTAAGTCGAGAGCACCTGCCGCAACTCGAGAAATCCAGGAGGTTCTCCCCTCCAGCGAGATGAGGGCCATTTCCGCTGAGGCGTTTCGAGGCTAATCACACGTAACCTCTGGAACTTCCAAAGGGTCTTTCACACCCTTGCTGCAACTCAAGAAGTTCCCCGACATACCCGTCCCACTCGAAGGAAGCACGAGAGTCCCGCCCACATCCAGAGGAGACCCGTTTCCGCCTCCAAGGTCGAAAGAAGATCCTTTCCCTGCGTGTCGGGAAAGAATTCCCGGCCTTCCGTCGCATCTCAAGAGGAGGCGCTCTCCACAGGAAAGGCGAGAGGAACTCCAGGGTCGTGCCACCATTCCAGAGTCCCCCCAGATGTCTCAGTCCATTCCAGGGAAAACTGTTTTCCCTGCACTGCCTCGACTTTCAAGCCGAGGATCGACTCACACCACGGTGGCACGTGGGACAGCCTGTGGGAAAGCCTCGTGGGAAAGCCTTTAGGGAAAGCCACAGATCCTTGATCCACGCGAAGGGAAGCGTGACACTGTGCTACAGCTCGGGAGGAAAGCGCACGTGATGCCCCCACTCGAGACGAGGTCTGACTCCCATGGGGAGACTCCAGAAGTACCCCAAGATCCATGTCAGCACTGGAGAGGAATCCTCAGGTTCCGGCACCACTCCACACAAGGTCTTAGGCCCCGGGCACGGGA
>NW_017218034.1:0-12145 GCF_001704415.2 Capra hircus | reverse complement strand
GCAGATGGCAGGCATGTGTCTGAATTTGTCTGGCATTCAGAGCAGATGAGAAGAGCAGCCCCTTCCAGTTCCTCTTTGCTGGTGGACCACCTCGTGCCTTGGCATTGCACTAGTGAGAGCAACTACAGGGGCTCTGACTGACGCGCATGGGTCTTGGACTCCCCCGCTCTCTCAGTTGTTTCCCGGGATCATCCATGTTTACAACAATAATTGTCTCTGGTGGCTGCTCTGGTGTACTGTCTCTCGTCATTCCTGACCTAGAGGCCTCAGGTGCTGATCCTCCCCAGATGCTGGCCTGAGGGAGACACCCAAAGTCATGGCTGTGACAATCACAGCTGTGGCCCTAAGGGACTCTTCTCAGCTGTGCCTTTGAAGCCTGCATCTGCCTCGGACCACACTTCATTCAGGGGTCTCCCACGCCTCCCCTGTTCCTTGCCCTGTAGCCTCACCTGTTTTAGCAGGGTCTTCAGCACAATCATCTTGAAGGTGCCTTTCCCATTCTTTAATTTGGCTATAAAGCTCACAACTTTTAACAGCACACTAACACAATTTTTCTAATGTGCACTGTGAAGAGTTTGATAAGCTCTTGTTGAGTTTCTTGGTTTCAGTTAGAAAGCCCTGCATTACTCTTAGGGCTCTAGAAGCTTCGGAAACAAAGGAAAGACTACAAATATTCCAGACTAATTGGATGATGATATAGATTTCTAAATACTTAACAGATTCTGCTTCCCCACCACCTAAAAATTTACCCCTAACTCCTGAAGATCTTCACGATTTTATGCGGGAATCTGGTGGAACTGAGATTTCTCAGTGCTTTGTAATTCATCAGTAAGCTCTTCTGAGGTGAAAAACACATTGGAGTTAGTTTTTAAGTTAGTCCTAGACATAGCAATCAGGGCAAAAGGAAATAAAAGGAATACAGTTTGGAAGAAAAAAAAAATAGTGTTAGAAGATGACATGACCCTCTACACAGCGAACAATAAGGATGCAGCAGAAAATTACTTGAGCTAATCAATGAATAGAGTATAGCTGCAGGAGGCGGTACACTCAGGAATCCCTTTTATTCTGATACACTAGCCATGAAAAGCAAGAAAGAGATCTTGAGGAAAGTATCTCATTCACCATCCAGGGAAGAGAATCAAATATTTAGGAATGTGTTCACTTAAAGAAAGCAAGGACCTGGTACAGAAAACCATAAAACCATGGTGAAAGAAATCAAAGATTACACAAAGAGATGAAGAAGTGTACCACGTTCTTGGATCAGAAGAATCAATATAGTGACCATGAGTGTGCACCTCGAGGCAATCTATCACTACGTTCATTCACATTGATATTCTCATATTCAACTGTGAAATCCCTATCAAAACACAAACGGTGTTTTTCACTGACCTAGAACAAATAATTTCACAATTTGTGTGGGAACACAAAAACACCTCCAATGAGGAAATAACTCTTGAGAAACAATGGAAATGGAAGAAACAGACGTCCTGACTTCAGACTATACTACAAAACTAATCATCAAGATTATAAGGTCCTGGGCCAAAGACGGATATACAGATCCATGCAACCAAATAGGGAGTCCAGAGATGAAGCCACACACCCACAGCCTCCTTGTCTTTGACAGAGGAGGCATCAACATGCAACGGAGCAAAGACAACCTCTTGAACAAGCGGGTCTGGGAAAACAGGTCAACCACATTAAAAAAATGAAATGTTTGCTGCTGGCACACACACACAAATGCAAAATGGATTAAAGACCTAAGTGGAAGACAAGAAACTATAATGTTCTTAGAGAAAAACATAGGCAGAACAATCTCTGACAGAAATCACAGCAAGACCTTCTCCTCTATGACCCACCTCCCAGAGTAATGGAAATAAACACAGAAGGAAACAACAGTGACCAATTTAAATTTCTAAGCTTCTGCACAGTGAAGGAAAGTATATGCAAGGTGAAAAGACAGCCTTCAAAACCGGAGCAAATTACAACAAATCAAACAACTGCCCAAGAGTTAATCTCCCACGTATACAAGCAGCTCATGCAACTCAATACCAGAAAAATAAACAACCCGACCAAAAAGTGGGTGAAATAACTAAATAGACATTTCTCTAGAGAACATATACAGATGGCTAATGAATGCAGGGCACATGCTCTACGTCACTCATTATCAGAGTGATGACAGTCAATACCACAATGAGATGTCATCTCACACTGGTCCCAAGGACCATCTCCCAAAGTCTCAAACAAGAAACACTGGAGAGGGAGTGAAAAGGTAACCAACTTACACTGTTGCTAGGAATGAAAACTGGTATAGCCACAATAAACCATATGATTTCTTAAAAACCTGGAAATGGAACTGTCTTATGACCAGCAATCACCCAAGCATACACCCCAAGGAAAGCAAAACTGAAAGAGACACATGTACGCCACTATTCATCCCACGATTGCCGGGTCCAGCACATGCAGGATCCAGGCAAACCCTCAGGAGAAATGGCGAATGATTTAGAGAGAGATAAGGAAAGAATGTTGTAGATAAGGAAATAGAGGAGAGAAAGAGGCTGTTATTCCTTGGCCAGGAAAGAGGGAGCTTCTGTGTTCCGAGGCAACAGCCAGAAAAAGAGAGGGAGGGAGTGGGAGAGAGAAAGAAAGAAAGAGAAAAAAATAAAAACACGGGGTGACCAAGCTTCTTCGGTGAGCAAGGCCCATTATTTTACTTTCAAAAGGGACTTTTATACCTTAAGTTGTACAGAGAGGGAAATGAAGAGATGCAAAGTCATACAGAGTCAAGCCCAAACATTACATCTGTTTTGCCTTTATCAAAACCACAGATTTTTTTTTCTGCCATACCTCTCCGATAAACAATATTGTGTACATTATCTTCAGGCGTTGGAGGCCTGTGAACATTTTATGACCCTCTTTAGATAAAAGCTCTTCAACCAGAAAACTTATTTTCCCTTGAAATGTGTTTTCTTTATATTTCTAATCTATGTCAGCCTCAGAAAGTATTAAACAAGTTACATTTCTCACGGAGGAAAGGTGCAGTGAGTTACAAGAAAGAAAGAACCAATCAGCTCAAAGGTCTGATGTGGTGAATTTCAAGGCTGCACTTGTTCTTCTTACATTACAACTATGTTAAGTAATGCACTCACAGGTGTCCAATGGAATAAGAGATATGGGAACTTAGCAAACAAGCTTTGGCCCAATAATGAAATCCTACGCCAGCACCACTCTAATAACTTTTAATTCTTTGAAAGGCTCTATGTTTTAGGCTTGTCCGTGCATCTCACACTTGGGAGGCTGTGAACAATCATATGCATAGCTGCAAGAGTCTGGATAAACCTGTCAAGCAAGCTAGAATGCTAACAGTGGGGGGTTTGATTTGAAATATTCCGCTCACGTCCAGGAGACTTATTAGCCAGAGCCCTAAGCTGATTTTACTCCAGAGCAACATGGTGTTGTGGATAGCCCCTGCATGTCAGGAGAGTTGGTGAAAGGCACAAGATAGTAAGAAAGACAGATTCTGGTTTTGGGTAGATGCTCGAGCAGGTCTAGGGAGACCCTCTAGTCCTGAAACCTTGCTTAACAGTTCATGTCCACATGACCTTGTCATGGGTGGGATCTCCCGTGCTGGCTCCTGGCACACGACTATTTACTATAGCTAGGGCATGGAAGCAATCTAGATATCCACTGCAGGGAATGGATAAGAAAGCAGTGGTATATATAGATGGTGGACTATTACTCAGCTGTGGAAAGGAATGCATTTGAGTCAGTTCTAGAGAGGTGGGTGAAACAGGAGCCTCCTCTACAGAATGAAGTAAAGTCAAAAAGAGAAATACAGGTCCTGTGTAGGGAATGCATATGTATGAAATTTGGAGAGATGGTCATGATGATCCAACATGCAGGGCAGCAAAAGAGACAGAGATGGAAAGAACAGACTGTGGAGAGGGCAATGGTGGGATGATTTGAGCGAATAGCATTGAAACATGCACATTACCAACCATAAACAGATGACTGGTGCAAGGTTCAGTGCATGAGGCAGGGCACCAAAAACCAGTGCTCTGGGACAACAAAGAGCAATAGTCTGGGGAGTGAGGTGGGAGGAAGGTTCTGGATGTGGGAACACATGTGTACTGGTGACCTACTCTTGCTGATGTAAGGCAAAAACTAACCCAATATGTAAATTTAATGTCTTCCCATTAAAATAATTTGAAAAAATGAAAAGATTGCTTTCTGAAATTTCAGTGTCGGGAGTACAATGGTCCAGCCTATCTTCTGATCCTATGTAACAATGTCTGGTTTGGATGAGGGTAGTGGAGCCATCCCACGTTGAAAGTCAGGAAGGGCAGTGGGAGGAGATACCCCTCACCCAAGGTAAGGAGCAGCAGCTGTGCTTTGCGGGAACGGCCGTGAAGAGATACCTCACGTCCAACGTAAGAGAAACCGAAGTAAGATGGTAGGTGTTGCAAGAAGGCATCAGAGGGAAGACACACTAAAACCACACTCACAGAAAATGAGTCATTTTAATCACACTAGGACCACAGCCTTTTCATACTCAATGAATCCAAGCCATGCCCGTGGGGCATCCCACGGCGAGGGGGTCATTGTGGAGAGGTCGGATAAAATGTGGTCCACTGGAAAAAGGAATGGCAAACCACTTCAGTATTCTTGCCTTGAGAACCCCATAAACAGTATGAAATGGAAAAATGGTAGGATACTGAAAGAGGTACTCCCCAGGTCAGTAGGTGCTCAATGTGCTACTGGAGGTCAGTGGAAATAACTCTAGAAATGGCAGTTAATGGAGGCCGCCCCAAAAAACCTGCAATCGATTGCCCAAAATATTGCATAGGAACCTGGAATGTCACGTCCATGAATCCAGGCAAATTGGAAGTGGTCAAGCAGGAGATGGCAAGAGTGAAAGTCGACATTCTAGGAATCAGTGAACTAAAATGGACTGGAAAGGGTGAATTTAACTCAGATGACCATTATACGTACTACTGTGGGCAGGAATCCCTCAGAAGAAATGGAGTAGCCATCATGGTCAACAAAAAAATCCGAAATGAAGTACTTGGATGCAATCTCAAAAACGACAGAATGATCTCTGTTCGTCTCTAAGGGGAGCCATTCAATATCACAATAATCCAAGTCTATGCCCCAACAGTAATGCTGAAGAAGCTGAAGCTGAACGGTTATATGAAGACCTACAAGACCTTGTAGAACTAACACCCCAAAACGGTGTCCTTTTTATTATAGGGGAGTGGAATGCAGAAGAAGGAAGTCAAGAAACACCTGGAGTAACAGGCAAACTGGCCTTGGAATGCAGAATGAAGCAAGGCAAAGACTAGTAGAGTTTTGCCAAGAACATGCACTGATCATAGCAAACATCCTCTTCCAACAACACAAGAGAAGACTCTACATGATCACCAGATGATCAACACAGAAATCAGATTGATTATACTCTTTGCAGCCAAAGATGGAGAAGCTCTATACAGTCAACAGAAACAAGTCCAGGAGCTGACTGTGGCTCAGATCATGAACTCCTTATTACCAAATTTAGACTGGAATTGAAGAAAGCAGGGAAAACCGCTAGACCATTCAGGTACGACCTCAATCAAATCCCTTATGATTATACAGTGGAAGTGAGAAATAGATTTAAGGGCCTAGATCTGATACATAGAGTGTCTGATGAACTATGGAATGAGGTTCATGACATTTGTACAAGAGACAAGGTTCAAGACCATCCCCATGGAAAAAATGCAAAACAGCAAAATGGCTGTCTGAGGAAGGCTTCCAAATAGCTGTGAAAAGAAGAGAAGTCAATAGGCAAGGAGAAATGGAAAGATATAAGCATCTGAATGCAGGCTTCTTAGAATAGCAAGAACAGATAAGAAAGCCTTCTGCAGTAAACAATGCAAAGAAAGAGAGGAAACAAACAGAATGGGAAAGACTAGAGGTCTCTTCAAGAAAATTAGAAATACCAAGGGAATATTTCATGCAAAGATGGGCTCGATAAAGGACGGAAATGGTATGGATCTAATAGAAGCAGAAGATATTAAGAAGAGATGGTAAGAATACACAGAAGAACTGTACAAAAAGGATCTTCACGACAAGGAAAATCACGATGGTGTGATCACTCATGTAGAGCCAGACATCCTGGAATGTGATGTCAAGTGGGCCTTTGAAAGCATCACTGCCACCAAGGCTAGTGGAGGTGATGGAATTTCAGTAGAGCTACTTCAAATCCCGAAAGTTGATGCTGTGAAAGTGGTGCACTCAATAGGCCAGCAAATTTGGAAAACTCAGCAGTGGCCACAGGACTGGAAAAGGTCAGTTTTCACTCCAATTCCAAAGAAAGGCAATGCCAAAGAATGCTCAAGCTACCGCACAATTGCACTCATCTCACACGCTAGTAAAGTAATGCTCAAAATTCTCCAAGCCAGGCTTCAGCAATATGTAAACCGTGAACTTCCTGATGTTCAAGCTGGTTTTAGAGAAGGAAGAGGAACCAGAGATCAAATTGCCAATATCCATTGGATCATGGAAAAAGCAAGAGAGTTCTAGAAAAACATCTATTTCTGCTCTATTGACTATGCCAAAACCTTTGACTATGTGGATCACAATAAACTGTGGAAAATTCTTCAAGTGATGGGACTACCAGACCACCTGAGCTGCCTCCTGAGAAATCTGTATGCAGGCCAGGAAGCAACAGTTAGAACTGGACATGGAAATGCAGACTGGTTCCAAATAGGAAAAGGAGTACATCAAGGCTGTATTTTGTCACCCTGCTTATTTAACTTCTATGCAGAGTACATCATGAGAAACGCTGGGCTGGCAGAAACACAAGGCAGAATCAAGATTGCCGGAAGAAATATCAATCACCTCAGATATGCAGATGACAGCACCCTTATGGCAGAAAGTGAAGCAAAAGAGATCACTCTGCTTTCAGCACCTGTTAATCTGAGACATTCAATTTTGAATAAAGTTTCTAGGCCTGATAAAAATTTACCTATACAGTTTCTACATGACAAGTATCAAGATAATTCTTCCATGTAAAATTGCTCATAAGCAACTCAGGATGAAGCGCTAGGCCTCACAGTTACTAAAAAGTGAGAATAAAACGTGCTGTCACCAGTGTTTCACTTCATTCAATTTCTTATGTCAAAGAACTACAAACTGGCTTTTCAACAACAAAACGTTTCACTCTAGTCATGGGAAGTCTAGCATCAGTGTGCTGGTAAGTTAATGGTTCTGGTGTATATCCTCCTCTGATTGCAAACTGCTGGGTTCTTGCTCCCTCTGCTATGGTGAACCCTCTGAGATCTCCCTCATATGTGAAGAGATTCCTTTCCCAACAGTTCCTCCATGGTGGCAGAAGGACATCCCAGAGGGGCTGCTTCCCAATACTATCATCTTCTGGGGATAGGGCATCAGTATACAATTTTTATAAAATCAAGCAAAAAAACACGCATGCAACGATCAGATCATGCCAACTAATGAACACAATTTAAGTGTAGATTAAATCTTTGGGTAAACCTGTATGTGTTTGAGAAAGTCTGGCAGAGAAGTTTTTCACTTTGTCATGTGTGTAGATTCTGACATTTTTGGCAAAGAGTTGAAGAGAGATATGTAGCAAGACTAAATAACTAGGAAGCTTTGATTATCCATGAAGTCAGCTTCTCAGAGTTTTTTTCTTCATCATACTAAAACTAATCTTCCATCTCAAATACATTCAGCATATACGGGTTTAGGACATCCACAGATGAAGCACCACAAACCACATTGGTGAAATTTTTCTTGGATTTATTTATGTATACACTCAGTTTATCAACTTGGAAAAGAAAACTCTAGCGAAGTGAAAAGATACCATCTGAGGGTTTGCGGCTAAGACACTTTCAGTCGTGTCTGACTCTGTGTAACCCCATACACAACAGCCCAATAGGCTCCCCTGTCCCTGGGATTGTCCAGGCAAGAACACTGGAGGGGGTTGCCATTTCCTTCTCCAGTGCAGGAAAGTGAAAAGTGAAAGGGAAGGCACTCAGTCGTGTCCGATCCTTAGCATGGACTGTAGCCTACCCAGGCTCCTCCATCCATGGGATTTTCCAGGCAAGAGTACTGGAGTGGGGTGCCACTGACTTCTCTGATCTGAGGCTTCATGCCCCCCTTTTTTATATTACACAAATCAGCTAAATGTGTATTCCCTATAATTTCTCAGAAGAAATGTGTTCCAGAAATCACTTGATGAATAGTCTCTCATGACGCACGAGTATAATTTTATTGAGTTTAATGAACTAGCACTGAACTTCATTTCATCTTACTACAGAGGATATATTCAAAGCACACTGTTAAAAAACAAGGTTACTATCTAAATTTGCAGGAAAATACGCACACACAAAAATACACCAGTGACAAAAAATAAGGCCAAAATACACTGCGTGCAACTTTCTCGAATTTTTCAGTGGATGTTCCTTCCTTTCCCTTAACTCAGCTAAGGGATAAAACTTATGAAAGTCTTAGTTTCTAGAATTTAGTTATGAAATTAGATTTTCACTTGCACAACATAATTATTTGATTCATCACATTCAGCACTATTTGCTTACAACACATATGACTTTTGAGGATAAAATGACAATACAATTTTATCTGTAAACGATTATTCAGCTTTTTTTTTTTATCCTTAATGGCTGTTGTACCTGAGAAATATTTAAAATGCTAAGTAAAAACACTCTCAACAAACAGATCAAAACTTTCAATGTTAAGAAAGCGTGAGGATTACTTAGTATAGAATTTCTGTAACTTCTAATCACATGAATTGAAGCTTATGACTCCAGTCTGTCTTCTGTAAGCTTTACTTTGGAAACGCCCTTCTTATGATAGTGGCAACACAAAAATGATGACAAGAATATATGTTAGCAAATGGTATAAAACTACACTCGGGCAATGTTTTTAAAGAAAATAGCCTCTTTTTATTAACTTCAAGTGCGTATTTCTGCTTTCCTTGATTTCTACCAAAAGTCTCAAGAATATATATAATAAGTTGAATATATAGAAAGACTCTGCAAACAGACGAGTTCATACTATGGCTTATGATGATGAAACAATTTATTCAAAACATCTGTTAACTGGAGACAAAACAGGGGAGGAATATTTTCTCTTCCTTCTCTTTCTTCCCAGTGTTTTAAGGCAGAGTTTGTGATCTTTACCCCTAAGTTCCATCATATTGAAAAAAAACAAGTGTTAACATTTCCCTCAAAATAATTCGGCTCCATAAGTTTTTAAAAGAAATATGATACTTTAAAACAATGAAAACACACCGTTGTTTATTTTAAGGCACTGCTGCTGCTGCTAAGTAGCTTCAGTTGTGTCCGACTCTGTGCAACCCAGAGACGGCAGCTCACCAGGCTCCCCCATCCCTGGGATTCTCCAGGCAAGAACACCAGAGAGGGTATTTAAGGCACAGTGTGCTTTAAATTACATTCATACTGAAGTGTTACTCTTTCTTAACAGCTGATGACCAATATTCCAACTGTAGCACGATCCTCAGACCTCTGAGTTCAATTCAGATCTGTAAGTGAAAAGAATATCAGATCTACAGAAAAATTAATTCTTATAATAATGCACCAAGGGATCTTCTTTACACTACTTAGAAAATGAATCCTTTTGAACTGAAGTTAAGGACACAACCCAGATTGGTTTCTCAATTCCTATCTGTTTTTCACTGATCACTATGATCGCCGTGAGAACATCACATGTTATACAAGCTACTCTTGTTTTAATGTTTTAAATTAACATTCATTTTAATGGGAGAAGAAAAATGGTAATTCTTGCCTGGAGAATCCTGTGATCAGAGAAGCCTGGAGGGCTGCTGTCCATAGGGTTGCAAAGTTGGACATGAGTGAAGCGACTTAGCATGCATGCCATGCACTGGAGAGGGAAAAAGGCCCATCCACTCCATTATTCTTGCCTGGAGAATCCCAGGCACAGAGGAACCTGGTGGGCTGCCCTCTGTGTGGTCGCACAGAATCAGACACGACTGAAGCGACTTAGAAGCAGCAGCATTCATTTTCATTGGAGTTTAGCATCTTATTTCCTCCTAAAGAGAGAAGGGTGGTACTCAGTCAAATTCTTTGGACTCAATCTGATCACGGGAGTGGCACTCTAGTAAATCACCAGGATAAATGACTCTGGCAAGAACTGGGATTCTGATGTAGAACATATAATCATAAACAAATTCCAAAGTAACACAGACTCTTTTCATTACCATTGTTTTAGTCCTTTCCTCAACTGAGCTGCTTAGTCACAGCTTCAGAAAACTATTCTCTTTTCCTTCTAAGGACAGGCTTACCTCTGTGCAGCTTGGTATTTCAGTGTTCCCTTTGGCTAGATTCCTTACTTTCAACCCAGCTCAGTGCTGACAACCTTCAGGTCTCAAATAACATACTATGCAACTGGTGCATTTTACATTCTTACCAAAGAAAATAACTGTCAGTTGTATCTCCACAGTATTAATTTAGCCACAAGGAATCTTTGGCAAAACTAAACAAAATGTTAGAGAGACGACAGCACTTCTATGAAATATGTTGTCAGCTTTACAAACGGCCTATAAACTACAAAGTCATCACAAAATAGACTTCTACTTAATACACATTTCATTATTAGATTATTTCTTTGAATATAATCATTTTTTACTTTTCCTATTTGCAAACTGATTCATAAAACCTGGGGTCTACTTTTTCAACTAAAACTGGTTTTTTTTTTTTTTTTTTTCATTTTAGCCAACATTTAACTGATGTGTTTTAAGATGTTCATATAACATTTACATTATTCATAACTCCAAATACATAAAAGATGATGACAAAAACATCATAAATACATAAAATAAAAATGTAGTTATATTTTTATAGCCTCTGATAAATGATAGCAAAACTGGAACAGAAACATTTTTTAAAACATTTAGTGAAATTTCAACATTTTTCTAATCTTTTTTGATTTCATATTTCTCATGTGCTTTAGAATGCATTACAACATCAGTAGAGTACTGGGCTTCCCTGGTGGCTTAGAGGGTAAAATGTCTGCTTGAAATGGAGACCTGGGTTCCAATCCTGGGTTAGGAAGATCCCCTGAAGAAGGAAATGGCAAACCATTCCAGAATTCCTGCCTGAGAATCCATAGATGGAGGAGCCTGTAAGGCTACAGTCCACGAGGTCGCAAAGAGTCGGACATGACTGAGCGACTTCACTTTCACTTTAGTAGAGTATTATCATATGTTTAAAAATCTATAAAAATATGGTAAAAAATGCTGGTAGAAATTTAACCATTCAAGATACATATTCAGCTGTTTTAATTCATGATGAGAGTAATCTGAAACAACTTGGGTTTTCATTGTTATTGGTGACCATGCCTGACCTGCCTCCTGAGAAATCTATATGCAGGTCAGGAAGCAACATTTAGAACCGGATATGGAAAAACAGACTGGTTCCAAATAGGAAAAGGAGTACGTCAGGCTGTATATTGTCACCCTGCTTATTTAACTTCTATGCAGGGTACATCATGAGAAATGCTAGACTGGAAGAAACACAGGCTGGAATCTAGATTGCCAGAAAAAATTTCAATCACCTCAGATATGTAGATGACACCACCCTTATGGTAGAAAGTGAAGAGGAACTAAAAAGCCTCTTGATGCAAGTAAAAGAGCAGAGTGAAAAAGTTAGCTTAAAGCTTAACATTCGGAAAATGAAGATCATGACTACTGGTCCAATCATTTCATGGGAAATAGATGGGGAAACAGTGGAAACAGTGTCAGACTTTATTTTTTGGGCTCCAAAATCACTGCAGATGGTGACTGCAGCCATGAAATTAAAAGATGCTTACTCCTTAAAAGAAAAGTTATGACCAACCTAGATAGCATATTCAAAAGCAGAAACATTACTTTGCCGACTTAGGTCCGTCTAGTCAAGGCTATGGTGTTTCCTGTGGTCATTTATGGATATGAGTTGGACTGTGAAGAAAGCTGAGTCCCGAAAAATTGATGCTTTTGATCTATGGTGCTGGAGAAGCCTCTTGAGAGTCCCTTGGACTGCTAGGAGATCCAACCAGTCCATTCTGGGGGCCGGAGGAGAAGGAGACGACAGAGCATGGCTGATGGCATCACGGA
>NW_017218033.1:0-12145 GCF_001704415.2 Capra hircus | reverse complement strand
AAGGAAAGCGCACGTGCATGCCTCCACTCGTGACGAGGACTGAGTCCCTGTGGAGACTGCAGAAGTACCCCAAGATCCATGTCTGCACTGGAGAGGAATCCTCAGTTTCCGGCACAGACTCCACACAAGATCTTAGGCCCCGGCATCGACAGGAGACGAATCCCGAGAGGCCCCGGGGCAACTCGCATGGGGACTGGCCTTTCCTGAGGCCACCAGAACGGGTCCCTGAGGTCCCCGTCGTAAGTCGAGAGCACCAGCCGCAACTCGAGAAAATCCAGGAGATTCTGCCCTTCAGGCGAAATGAGGCCCATTTCCGCAGAGGCTTCTCGAGGCTTATCACATCTAACATCTGGAACTTCCAATGGGTCCTTCACACCCTTGCTGCAACTCAAGAACTTCCGCGACATACCCGTCTCCTCTCGAGAGGAAGCACGAGAGTCCCGCCCACATCCAGAGGAGCCCCGTTTCCACCTCCTAGCTCGAGAGGAGAAATTCTTTCCCTGCATGGTCGGGAAAGAATTCCCGGCATTCCCGTCGCAACTCAAGAGGAGGCGCTCACCTCAGGAAAGAAGAAAGGAACTCCAGGGTCGTGCCACCATTCCCAGAGTCGCCCAGATGTCTCAGTCCATTCCAGGGAAACCTGTTTTCCCTGCACTGCGTCGACTTTCAAGCCCAGGATCGAATCACACCACGGTGGCACGTGGGACAGCCCTGTGGGAGAGACTCGTGGGAAAGCCTCGTGGGAAAACCCCGTGGGAAAGCCTCGAGGGAAATCCACAGATCCCTTGATCCACGCGAAGGGAAGGGTGACACTGCTGCTACAGCTCGGGAGGAAAGCGCACGTGCATGCCTCCACTCGAGACGAGGACTGACTCCCCTGGAGAGACTCCAGAAGTACCCCAAGATCCATGTCAGCACTGGAGAGGAATCCTCATGTTCCGGCACCGAATCCACAGAAGATCTTCCGCCCCAGCATCGACGGGAGAGGAATCCTGAGAGGCCCCGAGCAACTCGCATGGGGACTGGCCTTTCCTGAGGCCACTAGAGCGGGTCCCTGAGGTCCCCGTCGTAAGTCGAGAGCACCTGCCGCAACTCGAGAAAATCCAGGAGGTTCTCCCCTCCAGGCGAGATGAGTCCCATTTCCGCTGAGGCGTCTCGAGGCTAATCACACCTAAACTCTGGAACTTCCAAAGGGTCCTTCACACCCTTGCTGCAACTCAAAAAGTTCCCCTACATACCCGTCTCCACTCGAGAGGAAGCACGAGAGTCCCGCCCACATCCAGAGGAGTCCCCTTTCCGCCTCCAAGCTCGAGAGGAGGGATCCTTTCCCTGCGTGGTCGGGAAAGAATTCCCGGCGTTCCCGTCGCATCTCAAGAGGAGGCGACCTCCACAGGAAAGGCGGGAGGAACTCCTGGGTGGTGCCACCATTCCAGGAGTCCCCCAGATGTCTCAGTCCATTCCAGGGAAACCTGTTTTCCCTGCACTGCCTCGACTTTCAAGCCGAGGATCGACTCACACCACGGTGGCACGTGGGACAGCCCTGTGGGAAAGCCTCGTTGGAAAGTCTCGAAGGAAAGCCACAGATCCCTTGATCCACACGAAGGAGAGTGTGACACTGCTGCTACAGGTCGGGAGGAAAGCGCACGTGCATGTCCCCACTCGAGAGGAGAACTGACTCCCCTGGGGAGACTCCAGAAGTACCCCAAGATTCATGTCAGCAATGGAGAAGAATCCTCAGGTTTCGGCACCGACTCACACAAGGTCTTAGGCCCCGGCATCGACAGGAGAGTAATCCCGAGAGGCCCCCGAGCAACTCGCATGGGCAGTGGCCTTTCCTGAGGCCACCAGAGCGGGTCCCTGAGGTCCCCGTTGTAAGTCGAGAGCACCTGCCGCAACTCGAGAAAATCCAGGAGGTTCTCCCCTCCTGGCGAGATGAGGCCCATTTCCACTGAGGCGTCTCGAGGCTAATCACACCTAACCTCTGGAACTTCCAAAGGGTCCTTCACACCCTTGCTGCAACTCAAGAAGTTCCCCGACATACCCTTCTCCACTCGAGAGGAAGCACGAGAGTTCCGCCCACATCCAGAGGAGCCCCGTTTCCGCCTCCTAGCTCGAGAGGAGGGATCCTTTCCCTGCGTGATCGGGAAAGAATTCCCGGCGTTCCCGTCGCACATCAAGAGCAGGCGCTCCCCACAGGGAAGGCGGGAGGAAATCCACAGTCATGCCACCATTCCCAGAGTCACCCAGATGTCTCAGTCCATTCCAGGGAAACCTGTTTTCCCTGCACTGCCTCGACTTTCAAGCCGAGGATCAACTCACACCATGGTGGCACGTAGGACAGCCCTGTGGGAAAGCCTCGTGGGAAAGCCTCGAGGGAAAGCCACAGATCCCTTGATCCACGCGAAGGGAAGCGTGACACTGCTGCTACAGCTCGGGAGGAAAGCGCACGTGCATGCCTCCACTCGTGACGAGGACTGAGTCCCTGTGGAGACTGCAGAAGTACCCCAAGATCCATGTCTGCACTGGAGAGGAATCCTCAGTTTCCGGCACAGACTCCACACAAGATCTTAGGCCCCGGCATCGACAGGAGACGAATCCCGAGAGGCCCCGGGGCAACTCGCATGGGGACTGGCCTTTCCTGAGGCCACCAGAACGGGTCCCTGAGGTCCCCGTCGTAAGTCGAGAGCACCAGCCGCAACTCGAGAAAATCCAGGAGATTCTGCCCTTCAGGCGAAATGAGGCCCATTTCCGCAGAGGCTTCTCGAGGCTTATCACATCTAACATCTGGAACTTCCAATGGGTCCTTCACACCCTTGCTGCAACTCAAGAACTTCCGCGACATACCCGTCTCCTCTCGAGAGGAAGCACGAGAGTCCCGCCCACATCCAGAGGAGCCCCGTTTCCACCTCCTAGCTCGAGAGGAGAAATTCTTTCCCTGCATGGTCGGGAAAGAATTCCCGGCATTCCCGTCGCAACTCAAGAGGAGGCGCTCACCTCAGGAAAGAAGAAAGGAACTCCAGGAGTCGTGCCACCATTCCCAGAGTCGCCCAGATGTCTCAGTCCATTCCAGGGAAACCTGTTTTCCCTTGCACTGCGTCGGACTTTCAAGCCCAGGATCGAATCACACCACCGGTGGCACGTGGGACAGCCCTGTGGGAAGACTCGTGGGAAAGCCTCGGTGGGAAACCCCGTGGGAAGCCTCGAGGGAAATCCACAGATCCCTTGATCCACGCGAAGGGAAGGGTGACACTGCTGCTACACGCTCGGAGGAAAGCGCACGTGCATGCCTCCACTCGAGACGAGGACTGACTCCCCTGGAGAGACTCCAGAAGTACCCCAAGATCCATGTCAGCACTGGAGAGAATCCTCATGTTCCGGCACGAATCCACAGAAGACTTCCGCCCCAGCATCGACGGAGAGGAATCCTGAGAGGGCCCCCGAGCAACTCGCATGGGGACTGGCCTTTCCTGAGCCACTAGAGCGGGTCCCCTGAGGTCCCCGTCGTAAGTCGAGAGCACCTGCCGCAACTCGAGAAATCCAGGAGGTTCTCCCCTCCAGGCGAGATGAGTCCCATTTCCGCTGAGGCGTCTCGAGGCTAATCACACCTAAACTCTGGAATTCCAAAGGGTCCTTCACACCCTTGCTGCAACTCAAAAAGTTCCCCTACATACCCGTCTCCACTCGAGAGGAAGCACGAGAGTCCCGCCCACATCCAGAGGAGTCCCCTTTCCGCCTCCAAGCTCGAGAGGAGGATCCTTTCCCTGCGTGGTCGGGAAAGAATTCCCGGCGTTCCCGTCGCATCTCAAGAGGAGGCGACCTCCACAGGAAAGGCGGGAGGAACTCCTGGGTGGTGCCACCATTCCAGGAGTCCCCAGATGTCTCAGTCCATTCAAGGGAAACCTGTTTTCCCTGCACTGCCTCGACTTTCAAGCGAGATCGACTCACACCACGGTGGCACGTGGGACAGCCCTGTGGGAAAGCCTCGTTGGAAAGTCTCGAAGGAAAGCCACAGATCCCTTGATCCACACGAAGGAGAGTGTGACACTCTGCTACAGGTCGGGAGGAAAGCGCACGGTGCATGTCCCCACTCGAGAGGAGAACTGACTCCCCTGGGAGACTCCAGAAGTACCCAAGATTCATGTCAGCAATGGAGAAGAATCCTCAGGTTTCGGCACCGACTCACACAAGGTCTTAGGCCCGGCATCGACAGGAGAGTAATCCCGAGAGGCCCCGAGCAACTCGCATGGGCAGTGGCCTTTCCTGAGGCCACCAGAGCGGGTCCCTGAGGTCCCCGTTGTAAGTCGAGAGCACCTGCCGCAACTCGAGAAAATCCAGGAGGTTCTCCCCTCCTGGCGAGATGAGGCCCATTTCCACTGAGGCGTCTCGAGGCTAATCACACCTAACCTCTGGAACTTCCAAAGGGTCCTTCACACCCTTGCTGCAACTCAAGAAGTTCCCCGACATACCCTTCTCCACTCGAGAGGAAGCACGAGAGTTCCGCCCACATCCAGAGGAGCCCCGTTTCCGCCTCCTAGCTCGAGAGGAGGATCCTTTCCCTGCGTGATCGGGAAAGAATTCCCGGCGTTCCCGTCGCACATCAAGAGCAGGCGCTCCCCAACAGGGAAGGCGGGAGGAAATCCACAGTCATGCCACCATTCCAGAGTCACCCAGATGTCTCAGGTCCATTCCAGGAAAACCTGTTTTCCCTGCACTGCCTCGACTTTCAAGCCGAGGATCAACTCACACCATGGTGGCACGTAGGACAGCCCTGTGGGAAAGCCTCGTGGGAAAGCCTCGAGGGAAAGCCACAGATCCCTTGATCCACGCGAAGGGAAGCGTGACACTGCTGCTACAGCTCGGGAGGAAAGCGCCACGTGCATGCCTCCACTCGTGACGAGAACTGAGTCCTGTGGAGACTGCAGAAGTACCCCAAGATCCATGTCTGCACTGGAGAGGAATCCTCAGTTTCCGGCACAGACTCCACACAAGATCTTAGGCCCGGCATCGACAGGAGACGAATCCCGAGAGGCCCCGGGGCCAACTCGCATGGGGACTGGCCTTTCCTGAGGCCACCAGAACGGGTCCCTGAGGTCCCCCGTCGTAAGTCGAGAGCACCAGCCGCAACTCGAGAAAATCAGGAGATTCTGCCCTTCAGGCGAAATGAGCCCATTTCCGCAGAGGCTTCTCGAGGCTTATCACATCTAACATCTGGAACTTCCAATGGGTCCTTCACACCCTTGCTGCAACTCAAGAACTTCCGCGACACTACCCGTCCTCTTCGAGAGGAAGCACGAGAGTCCGCCCACATCCAGAGGAGCCCCGTTTCCACCTCCTAGCTCGAGAGGAGAAATTCTTTCCTGCATGGTCGGGAAAGAATTCCCGGCATTCCCGTCGAACTCAAGAGGAGGCGCTCACCTCAGGAAAGAAGAAAGGAACTCCAGGGTCGTGCCACCATTCCCAGAGTCGCCCAGATGTCTCAGTCCATTCCAGGGAAACCTGTTTTCCCTGCACTGCGTCGACTTTCAAGCCCAGGATCGAATCACACCACGGTGGCACGTGGACAGCCCTGTGGGAGAGACTCGTGGAAAGCCTCGTGGGAAAACCCCGTGGGAAAGCCTCGAGGGAAATCCACAGATCCCTTGATCCACGCGAAGGGAAGGGTGACACTGCTGCTACAGCTCGGAGGAAAGCGCACGTGCATGCCTCCACTCGAGACGAGGACTGACTCCCCTGGAGAGACTCCAGAAGTACCCCAAGATCCATGTCAGCACTGGAGAGGAATCCTCATGTTCCGGCACCGAATCCACAGAAGATCTTCCGCCCAGCATCGACGGAGAGGAATCCTGAGAGGCCCCCGAGCAACTCGCATGGGGACTGGCCTTTCCTGAGGCCACTAGAGCGGGTCCCTGAGGTCCCCGTCGTAAGTCGAGAGCACCTGCCGCAACTCGAGAAAATCCAGGAGGTTCTCTCCCTCCAGGCGAGATGAGTCCCATTTCCGCTGAGGCGTCTCGAGGCTAATCACACCTAAACTCTGGGAACTTCCAAAGGGTCCTTCACACCCCTTGCTGCAACTCAAAAAGTTCCCCTACATACCCGTCTCCACTCGAGAGGAAGCACGAGAGTCCCGCCCACATCCAGAGGAGTCCCCTTTCCGCCTCCAAGCTCGAGAGGAGGGATCCTTTCCCTGCGTGGTCGGGAAAGAATTCCCGGCGTTTCCCGTCGCATCTCAAGAGGAGGCGACCTCCACAGGAAAGGCGGAGAGGAACTCCCTGGGTGGTGCCACCATTCCCAGGAGTCCCCCAGATGTCTCAGTCCATTCCAGGGAAACCTGTTTTCCCTGCACTGCCTCGACTTTCAAGCCGAGGATCGACTCACACCACGGTGGACACGTGGACAGCCCTGTGGGAAAGCCTCGTTGGAAAGTCTCGAAGGAAAGCCACAGATCCCTTGATCCACACGAAGGAGAGTGTGACACTGCTGCTACAGGTCGGGAGGAAAGCGCACGTGCATGTCCCCACTCGAGAGGAGAACTGACTCCCCTGGGGAGACTCCAGAAGTACCCCAAGATTCATGTCAGCAATGGAGAAGAATCCTCAGGTTTCGGCACCGACTCACACAAGGTCTTAGGCCCCGGCATCGACAGGAGAGTAATCCGAGAGGCCCCGAGCAACTCGCATGGGCAGTGGCCTTTCCTGAGGCCACCAGAGCGGTCCCTGAGGTCCCCGTTGTAAGTCGAGAGCACCTGCCGCAACTCGAGAAAATCCAGGAGGTTCTCCCCTCCTGGCGAGATGAGGCCCATTTCCACTGAGGCGTCTCGAGGCTAATCACACCTAACCTCTGGAACTTCCAAAGGGTCCTTCACACCCTTGCTGCAACTCAAGAAGTTCCCCGACATACCCTTCTCCACTCGAGAGGAAGCACGAGAGTTCCGCCCACATCCAGAGGAGCCCCGTTTCCGCCTCCTAGCTCGAGAGGAGGGATCCTTTCCCTGCGTGATCGGGAAAGAATTCCCGGCGTTCCCGTCGCACATCAAGAGCAGGCGCTCCCCACAGGGAAGGCGGGAGGAAATCCACAGTCATGCCACCATTCCCAGGAGTCACCCAGATGTCTCAGTCCATTCCAGGGAAACCTGTTTTCCCTGCACTGCCTCGACTTTCAAGCCGAGGATCAACTCACACCATGGTGGCACGTAGGACAGCCCTGTGGGAAAGCCTCTGGGAAAGCCTCGAGGGAAAGCCACAGATCCCTTGATCCACGCGAAGGGAAGCGTGACACTGCTGCTACAGCTCGGGAGGAAAGCGCACGTGCATGCCTCCACTCGTGACGAGGACTGAGTCCCTGTGGAGACTGCAGAAGTACCCAAGATCCATGTCTGCACTGGAGAGGAATCCTCAGTTTCCGGCACAGACTCCACACAGATCTTAGGCCCCGGCATCGACAGGAGACGAATCCGAGAGGCCCCGGGGCAACTCGCATGGGGACTGGCCTTTCCTGAGGCCACCAGAACGGGTCCCTGAGGTCCCGTCGTAAGTCGAGAGCACAGCCGCAACTCGAGAAAATCCAGGAGATTCTGCCCTTCAGGCGAAATGAGGCCCATTTCCGCAGAGGCTTCTCGAGGCTTATCACATCTAACATCTGGAACTTCCAATGGGTCCTTCACACCCTTGCTGCAACTCAAGAACTTCCGCGACATACCCGTCTCCTCTCGAGAGGAAGCACGAGAGTCCCGCCCACATCCAGAGGAGCCCCGTTCCACCTCCTAGCTCGAGAGGAGAAATTCTTTCCCTGCAATGGTCGGGAAAGAATTCCCGCATTCCCGTCGCAACTCAAGAGGAGGCGCTCACCTCAGGAAAGAAGAAAGGAACTCCAGGGTCGTGCCACCATTCCAGAGTCGCCAGATGTCTCAGTCCATTCCAGGGAAACCTGTTTTCCCTGCACTGCCGTCGACTTTCAAGCCAGGATCGAATCACACCACGGTGGCACGTGGACAGCCCTGTGGGAGAGACTCGTGGAAGCCTCGTGGGAAAACCCGTGGGAAAGCCTCGAGGGAAATCCACAGATCCCTTGATCCACGCGAAGGGAAGGGTGACACTGCTGCTACAGCTCGGGAGGAAAGCGCACGTGCATGCCTCCACTCGAGACGAGGACTGACTCCCTGGAGAGACTCCAGAAGTACCCCAAGATCCATGTCAGCACTGGAGAGGAATCCTCATGTTCCGGCACCGAATCCACAGAAGATCTTCCGCCCAGCATCGACGGGAGAGGAATCCTGAGAGGCCCCGAGCAACTCGCATGGGGACTGGCCTTTCCTGAGGCCACTAGAGCGGGTCCCTGAGGTCCCCGTCGTAAGTCGAGAGCACCTGCCGCAACTCGAGAAAATCCAGGAGGTTCTCCCTCCAGGCGAGATGAGTCCCATTTCCGCTGAGGCGTCTCGAGGCTAATCACACCTAAACTCTGGAACTTCCAAAGGGTCCTTCACACCCTTGCTGCAACTCAAAAAGTTCCCCTACATACCCGTCTCCACTCGAGAGGAAGCACGAGAGTCCCGCCCACATCCAGAGGAGTCCCCTTTCCGCCTCCAAGCTCGAGAGGAGGGATCCTTTCCCTGCGTGGTCGGGAAAGAATTCCCGGCGTTCCCGTCGCATCTCAAGAGGAGGCGACCTCCACAGGAAAGGCGGGAGGAACTCCTGGGTGGTGCCACCATTCCAGGAGTCCCCCAGATGTCTCAGTCCATTCCAGGGAAACCTGTTTTCCCTGCACTGCCTCGACTTTCAAGCCGAGGATCGACTCACACCACGGTGGCACGTGGGACAGCCCTGTGGGAAAGCCTCGTTGGAAAGTCTCGAAGGAAAGCCACAGATCCCTTGATCCACACGAAGGAGAGTGTGACACTGCTGCTACAGGTCGGGAGGAAAGCGCACGTGCATGTCCCCACTCGAGAGGAGAACTGACTCCCCTGGGGAGACTCCAGAAGTACCCCAAGATTCATGTCAGCAATGGAGAAGAATCCTCAGGTTTCGGCACCGACTCACACAAGGTCTTAGGCCCCGGCATCGACAGGAGAGTAATCCCGAGAGGCCCCCGAGCAACTCGCATGGGCAGTGGCCTTTCCTGAGGCCACCAGAGCGGGTCCCTGAGGTCCCCGTTGTAAGTCGAGAGCACCTGCCGCAACTCGAGAAAATCCAGGAGGTTCTCCCCTCCTGGCGAGATGAGGCCCATTTCCACTGAGGCGTCTCGAGGCTAATCACACCTAACCTCTGGAACTTCCAAAGGGTCCTTCACACCCTTGCTGCAACTCAAGAAGTTCCCCGACATACCCTTCTCCACTCGAGAGGAAGCACGAGAGTTCCGCCCACATCCAGAGGAGCCCCGTTTCCGCCTCCTAGCTCGAGAGGAGGGATCCTTTCCCTGCGTGATCGGGAAAGAATTCCCGGCGTTCCCGTCGCACATCAAGAGCAGGCGCTCCCCACAGGGAAGGCGGGAGGAAATCCACAGTCATGCCACCATTCCCAGAGTCACCCAGATGTCTCAGTCCATTCCAGGGAAACCTGTTTTCCCTGCACTGCCTCGACTTTCAAGCCGAGGATCAACTCACACCATGGTGGCACGTAGGACAGCCCTGTGGGAAAGCCTCGTGGGAAAGCCTCGAGGGAAAGCCACAGATCCCTTGATCCACGCGAAGGGAAGCGTGACACTGCTGCTACAGCTCGGGAGGAAAGCGCACGTGCATGCCTCCACTCGTGACGAGGACTGAGTCCCTGTGGAGACTGCAGAAGTACCCCAAGATCCATGTCTGCACTGGAGAGGAATCCTCAGTTTCCGGCACAGACTCCACACAAGATCTTAGGCCCCGGCATCGACAGGAGACGAATCCCGAGAGGCCCCGGGGCAACTCGCATGGGGACTGGCCTTTCCTGAGGCCACCAGAACGGGTCCCTGAGGTCCCCGTCGTAAGTCGAGAGCACCAGCCGCAACTCGAGAAAATCCAGGAGATTCTGCCCTTCAGGCGAAATGAGGCCCATTTCCGCAGAGGCTTCTCGAGGCTTATCACATCTAACATCTGGAACTTCCAATGGGTCCTTCACACCCTTGCTGCAACTCAAGAACTTCCGCGACATACCCGTCTCCTCTCGAGAGGAAGCACGAGAGTCCCGCCCACATCCAGAGGAGCCCCGTTTCCACCTCCTAGCTCGAGAGGAGAAATTCTTTCCCTGCATGGTCGGGAAAGAATTCCCGGCATTCCCGTCGCAACTCAAGAGGAGGCGCTCACCTCAGGAAAGAAGAAAGGAACTCCAGGGTCGTGCCACCATTCCCAGAGTCGCCCAGATGTCTCAGTCCATTCCAGGGAAACCTGTTTTCCCTGCACTGCGTCGACTTTCAAGCCCAGGATCGAATCACACCACGGTGGCACGTGGGACAGCCCTGTGGGAGAGACTCGTGGGAAAGCCTCGTGGGAAAACCCCGTGGGAAAGCCTCGAGGGAAATCCACAGATCCCTTGATCCACGCGAAGGGAAGGGTGACACTGCTGCTACAGCTCGGGAGGAAAGCGCACGTGCATGCCTCCACTCGAGACGAGGACTGACTCCCCTGGAGAGACTCCAGAAGTACCCCAAGATCCATGTCAGCACTGGAGAGGAATCCTCATGTTCCGGCACCGAATCCACAGAAGATCTTCCGCCCAGCATCGACGGGAGAGGAATCCTGAGAGGCCCCCGAGCAACTCGCATGGGGACTGGCCTTTCCTGAGGCCACTAGAGCGGGTCCCTGAGGTCCCCGTCGTAAGTCGAGAGCACCTGCCGCAACTCGAGAAAATCCAGGAGGTTCTCCCCTCCAGGCGAGATGAGTCCCATTTCCGCTGAGGCGTCTCGAGGCTAATCACACCTAAACTCTGGAACTTCCAAAGGGTCCTTCACACCTTGCTGCAACTCAAAAAGTTCCCCTACATACCCGTCTCCACTCGAGAGGAAGCACGAGAGTCCCGCCCACATCCAGAGGAGCCCCTTTCCGCCTCCAAGCTCGAGAGGAGGGATCCTTTCCCTGCGTGGTCGGGAAAGAATTCCCGGCGTTCCCGTCGCATCTCAAGAGGAGGCGACCTCCACAGGAAAGGCGGGAGGAACTCCTGGGTGGTGCCACCATTCCAGGAGTCCCCCAGATGTCTCAGTCCATTCCAGGGAAACCTGTTTTCCCTGCACTGCCTCGACTTTCAAGCCGAGGATCGACTCACACCACGGTGGCACGTGGGACAGCCCTGTGGGAAAGCCTCGTTGGAAAGTCTCGAAGGAAAGCCACAGATCCCTTGATCCACACGAAGGAGAGTGTGACACTGCTGCTACAGGTCGGGAGGAAAGCGCACGTGCATGTCCCACTCGAGAGGGAGACCAGAAGTACCCAAGATTCATGTCAGCAATGGAGAAGAATCCTCAGGTTTCGGCACCGACTCACACAAGGTCTTAGGCCCCGGCATCGACAGGAGAGTAATCCCGAGAGGCCCCCGAGCAACTCGCATGGGCAGTGGCCTTTCCTGAGGCCACCAGAGCGGGTCCCTGAGGTCCCCGTTGTAAGTCGAGAGCACCTGCCGCAACTCGAGAAAATCCAGGAGGTTCTCCCCTCCTGGCGAGATGAGGCCCATTTCCACTGCTTCTCGAGGCTAATCACACCTAACCTCTGGAACTTCCAAAGGGTCCTTCACACCCTTGCTGCAACTCAAGAAGTTCCCGACATACCCTTCTCCACTCGAGAGGAAGCACGAGAGTTCCGCCCACATCCAGAGGAGCCCCGTTTCCGCCTCCTAGCTCGAGAGGAGGGATCCTTTCCCTGCGTGATCGGGAAAGAATTCCCGGCGTTCCCGTCGCACATCAAGAGCAGGCGCTCCCCACAGGGAAGGCGGGAGGAAATCCAAGTCATGCCCACCATTCCAGAGTCACCCCAGATGTCTCAGTCCATTCCAGGGAAACCTGTTTTCCCTGCACTGCCTCGACTTTCAAGCCGAGGATCAACTCACACCATGGTGGCACGTAGGACAGCCCTGTGGGAAAGCCTCGTGGAAAGCCTCGAGGAAAGCCAGCCACAGATCCCTTGATCCACGCGAAAGGGAAGCGTGACACTGCTGCTACAGCTCGGGAGGAAAGCGCACGTGCATGCCTC
>NW_017218032.1:0-12145 GCF_001704415.2 Capra hircus | reverse complement strand
AATACTTCAATGAAAATTAATTTTATTTTATTTTTTAAGATTTAAAATGTTTTATTTTAATTTTTTTTTTTAAATTTTAAAATCTTTAATTCTTACATGCGTTCCCAAACATGAACCCCCCTCCCACCTCCCTCCCCATAACATCTCTCTGGGTCATCCCCATGCACCAGCTCCAAGCACAAATATGTAGTTTGAATGTGGTATTGTTTTGTTTCAGATTTTTTTAAACCAACTGAAGTTTGCTAAGGCTAAAATTCAGTTACCTCTGCAGATTGTTAAAAATAGCCATGGTATACAGAAATGGTTTGGTATTATATTCAACTTTTCCATCCACGTCAAACTTAAGGGATGTTTGACGTCATCATGGGCATTTAAGGTAAAGCAAGTAAATACTTAAATACTGAAAGGTCCAGGGGAGATATTATGGATTGATGAGAATTATATTACTGCCTGTATATTTAAATACTACTACCATGAAGTTATAATGCTATACTAATAAGAGTAATTCTGGCATCAATTGAAAAATAGTAACAACTAAAAAAAAAGCATAGATCAAAATTACTTCAACAGAAATACAAGTAAATGAAAAATAGCAAAAAAATCTTACAAACTATAATGCTTTATCTACTTGAGAAAAACAATGGATTAAGTTACAGTAGCTAAAATTAAAGAGAAAAACAGAAATAACTTTAAAACAGGGAAAACAGAGGCTGATGTTATGTCCTATTTTAAACAGGGAAAATATAGGCTGATGTTGTGTCCTGGTCGTGAGTGTGGGGACCCGGCTGCCCTGAACTGAGTCGAGCCTGCAGGGGACCGCTGGCCCCTGCGTCCTCAGGGCTGGACCCTGCCCCTCGCCGGGGGCCTCGTGACCCAGGGGCTCCCCTGACCCCTGCGGGCCCCTGGGGACTGTGGCTGGAGCAGCAGGAACATGAAGGCCCCTCGGGGAGAGCTGGGAGTTGAACTCGACCTGGGCCAGCAGCTGCCTGAGGCGGGTGTTCTCTCGGGTCAGCTCGCTGAGCGCTCTCTCCATCCGCAGGGCCGCCATCCAGCTTTCCTGAGCTCTTTCCTCAAAGAGGCGCACCTCCTGGCAATGGTAGGCAGCAGTTGTCTCCAATTCTTTGCTCATGTCTCCAGCTATCTTCTTGGAGAGGTTGTGGATCTGACACATGGAGTTCAGCTCTCTCCACATGTTGAAGAGTTTCTTCTTGGATTGCAAGCAGCACGCTTCCTTCTTGAACAGTCTTCTGTGAAGTTGCATCCCATGGCTGTCATGTAAATCAGGCAGGCTTTGCTGGATCTCACTGTCGAGTTGTGAATTTTCACACCGCAGGGACGCTTCCTCAGTGTGGAGACTTGTGATTCGTCCTGGGAGCTCTTCCCTCCTCTGCTCACCTCCTCTCGGGTGTGTGGCTGTCGCTTGCTGCTCCTCTTCGGTTCATGCCAAGGAAACACTGCAGTCGGCATCATCAGGGACGCCCTTCAGGTCACCCTCCGAATCCTGGACCGGGGATGGCCGTTTGCTGGTTCCTTCTTTCTCTGGACGTCGGGATTCCCTTCATCCCCACAGTCTCCCAGGAGCTCAGGGAAGGGGAAGATGGTCGGCTGGTGTTCTATGGATCTTAGTCCAGGGCTGATCAGCTAAGCTGGGGGAGGGGAGACAGCCAGGTTCTAGGAAACAGTTCTCCCTAAGTGCTCTGAAATAGAGAGGGAGCTAATCCCCTACAGAAGCCCTGGGGGAGGTGGAAACTGCTGATCTCAGCTTGGAGCAGGCCCTCTAGGCGCACCTGGCCCTACAGCAAACCTAGGGGGTCAGAGCAGGGCCAGGCTATGCCCCTTTTTGTGCACAAGGGCACATGGGTAGAGTGGTGGGGCCTCTTCCCTGGCTGAGGTCTGATCTGTGAACTCCTGCAACTGAGAACACCTGGGCCTGTCCCAAAAGTCCAGGTGCCCACCCTCCTCTGAGGCTCCCCCTCCCCTTGTGTGTGCTCACCTGCAGGCAGAGCCCAGGACTGGAGGGCATTGTCGCCCTCTTCTGAGGCTCCACCTCTGCTTGTATGTGCTCACCACACTGGCAGAGCCCAGGACTGGAGGGCATTGCCACCAGGGCGCTAGCTGTGAGACTAGTACCCCAGCACCAGCAGCTCAGGAGGAATCAACCTGAATGTCAGGGTCTTACAGGTCGCATAGGTTCTGTGGAGCCAGCACGTTCTCACTGTGTCCCTGGTACAAGGGGACTCTGCTCCCAGGTGGCATGGTGACCTTGGGCTGATTTCCTAGCATGGTCCTGCCATTTGCAGCCCATGCTTCCCATTTTCCCAGGCCCCTGAGTGGATCTGTAACCCACAGAGTCCTCTTAGAAGTGGGAAGGGTTTAGAGGCTCAGTTTGCCCTGTTTGAATCCCCTTTACCAAGTCTGTCTCTCCTAGTATCTCTCTGGCCTGCTCACGCTCAGAGCCTCCTGATCAGGCTCTCAGACTCTACCTAGCGTCTCATCCTCAGTTCCTTTACTGGACACGGAAGCAAGGGAACTGGCATCTGAGACCCTTGCAAAGGTCCTGACAGTTCCAGAGCTCAAGAGCCCCTGGTGCATCGTGTGGGGTGTAGGCAGCAAAACCCTCCTGAGGGAAGTCAGGCCCTTTTCAGGGGCAGCGAGACCCAAGCCTGCAAGGTCACATGGTCAATCTTGAAAAAGGATCCAATGTGGGCTGAAGCAATGACCGGTGATCTCCAGAGTCCCAGCTAGCCCTAAAATGTGTGACATGGAGTTAAAACTATTGGCCCATAAAGAGGTCTGGGACTCTTTATGGACTGAAGCATCTGACTCAGTGGAGAAGACCCTGGAAGTTGGAAAAGATTGAGGGCAGGTGGAAAAGGGGGCAACAGGAGATGAGATGGTGGACTCTGACTCAATGGAGTTTGAGCAAGCTCCAGGAGATGGTGAAGGACAGGGAAGCCTGATATGCTGTAGTCCATGAGGTCACAAAGAGTCTCACAACTGAGCTACTGAACAATGAAAAAGAAGAAAAAAGACAGTAGAGATAGAGTATTGCAGACAAGGTTCTGGGTTGGTTGTGCTTCTCCAGCCCCTCTTGTGGGGTGGCATTTAAAGAAGCGGGAGGAGCATTTCCGCTCCCCTCCCACCCCCGAGACCTTCCTGCCTCCTTCCCTCTCCTGCCTCTCTTTGCTGCTTTCATCCTCTCTTTTCCTCCCTTGCCTCTCCTGTTTGTCTGTCCTCTTATTTCCTCCTTTTGTGCTTTTAAAAAGCCAGTATATATAAAAATTTTATGTTTTTCATACAAGTAGATAGGATTTGTAACTCTGAACTGACACATGCCGTGTGTCCAGGTTGGGACTGGTCACCCAGGAGGTGAGCTGCTCCTTCCTGCTTCCTCTGCTCCTCATGCTCAGACGGAAGCCTCAGGTCTCTGAGGAGCCTGGAGCTCTTGTGGGTCAGCACTCAGAGCCCAGGCTTCGTTTCTTTCCTGAGTTTTCACTTCTTCAGCTCCCAGGGTTCCCTTCCCATGCAGAGTGATGCCAACCTTTCCACTGAGGAGTCACCGTTGAGTTGCCCCACCCTGGTGTATGTGTAGTTGTCTGTGTGTGTGTGTTTGCCCTCAAGGGAAAATATTCTGACTGCCAAATATTAGCAGCATTTCAATAAAACAATATTTGAAGCAAAACAACTGGAGGAAAAATGCCACCTGCCATGTGAGTATTTGTTGAAGCCATCAAGCTGTCAGTCATTGAATCCACCCTGGACTTGTGCACCCTGAGGGCACTTAGCATGGAAAAAAGCCAGATACCAGCCCCAGAAAAACTGCGCATCAGAGTGGCGATTTCAATGAACCCAGACCCCTACATCTTCCCGTACAGGGAAAATCACTAAATTTGAAACCATGCAGGGCCCTAGGGGGCTCCTGGCCTTTCTGTGCCCCTCCTTTCTTTGATGACAGGAAATGGCCTTCATTCAGCCTCCATGCCCTTCCCTGAGTTCCAATTCCCTGAGTCCCAGTTAAGAGATTCAAACCGTTGTTAATTATGGAAGGGAGGGGATTGGGAGACCAGGAAGAATCAGTCAAGAGTAGCCTTGGGGCGACATCCTGGTTCCCCACCAATGGACTCACACAGCATTATCTTTGAGCTATGTTGCAGTTACTGAAAGCCCCTCTAGGTGGGAGAAGTTAACAGTTGACAGTGGAAGGCTGCCCACAAGCAAGGAGACCCCAGACTAGTTGAACTGAAGGTTGACAACGGGGACTCTTACTTACCACCAATGCATCAGAACAATGTCCATGAGTTGATCACACCCTGGGTTTTTCCAGTTGCTAAGTCATGTCCAATTGTGCAACTCTATGGACTGCAGAACGCAAGGCTTCCCTGTTCTTCATTGTCTCCCAGAGTTTGCTCAAATTCATGTCCATTGAGTCGGTGATGCCATCCAACCATCTCATCCTCGGTCACCCCCTTCCCCTCCTGCCCTCAGTCCCCATCAGGATTTTTTTCTAATGAATTGGCTTCAACCTCAGGTGGCTGAACTATTGGAACTTCAGCTTCAGCATCAGTCCTTCCAATGAATATTCAGAGTTGACTTCCTTTAGGATTGACTGCTTTGATCTCTTTGCAGTCCAAGGGACTGTTAAGAGTCTTCTGCACCACAGTTGGAAAGCATCCATTCCTCAGTGCTTAACCTCCTGTAAGCCCCAACTCTCACATCCACCCTCTTGGACTATTAAACTTGTCACTCTCTTCTCCAAGTTGGGACACTTGGTTTGAGAGAATTAACCCACTGTGTCCCCTTTTGCCTGGCAAAGCAATTGAACTATTCTGTTCTATTTCACCCAAAACTCTTATCTCTGAGATTCAATTTGGTACTGGTGTACAGAGAAGCTCGCTTTTGGCCTCAAATTCTTTACCTTGAGACATTTCCTTAATAAGCATTTACCTTTTGATGTTCCAGCTATCTGGTCTTTAGTGCAAAAACCCCTCTCTATGTATCCTAGCTTCTCCCTTACCTCCTCAGAGCAGTCCCACAGGCTTAAGTTCTCAGAAAACCCACCAAATAAAACAATTCTCACCTTTTAAGCTGTGAACTTTTTTCAGTTGATACAACAAGGCATTTTTGAAAAGATAAACCAATGTGAAATCTCAACTCCCCTACATTAATCAATGGATTTAGAGCCAAGCTAATAGAAACACTTAAAAATTTGTATGTTGTATTGTTAAGGGTTTGTGGGCACTGCTTTTAAAAAATCTAATAAAAATTCCTCCCTACAAATATTAAATTATTTGTACAGGTTTCTAATATCAGGACCTAGCATACAAAAGGGTCTGTATTGTTCCAAATGTCAAAATTTGAGGATGCCATAAATCATAGTGGACATTTTATTTAAACAAAAATATAATACTTATACTAATTCTGAAAGGTCCTCTGATGGAGAGGTAATGCATTCATGAGAACTAAATTAACTATCTTGCATTTTTAAAATAGTAACTTAAAATCATATACCAAATTCCAATGAGTCATTATGCTATGGGATAAATAGCAGTAGCTTAAGTAAAAAGAAATATGTCCAAATTACTATAAGACAGAAGCACATAGAGATCTATGTCCAGGTTGTGGGTGTCCAGACCTGGCTGCTGTGAGCTGAGTCCACCCTGCAGGTAACCCCAGGTTTCTGAGCCCTCAGGATGGGGTCCTTCTCCTGCCTGGGGGCTTCTTGACCCGGGGGCTCCCCTGGCAGCTCCGGGCCTCGGTGGGCTGTGGGTGGCACAGCAGGAGCACAAGAGCCCCTTGGGAAAGGCTGGAAGTTGGATTCGACCTTGGCCAGCATTTGCCTATTATGGTCCTGCTCTTGTCTTAGCTCCTTGGGCTTTCTCTCCAGGGCCACAGCCAGCACTGGGCTTTCTTGAGCTCTTTGCTCATAGAAGCGCATCTCCTGCTGATGGCAGGAAGTGCTTCCCTCCAATTCTTTGCCCATGTCCTCAGCTGTCTTCCTGGAAACGCTGTGAATCTGACACATGGAGTTCATGGCTCTACACACACTGGTTTTTCCTTCATTTCTAAACAGTAATGTAGAAGCTAACGTAGTACAAATCCTCTTGATTAGTGATGACAGTTTCAGTTCAGTTCAGTCGCTCAGTCGTGTCTGACTCTTTGCGACCCCATGAATCGCAGCACTCCAGGCCTCCGTGTTCATCACCATCTCCCGGATTTCACTCAGACTTACGTCCATCGAGTCCGTGATGCCATCCAGCCATCTCATCCTCAGTCTTCTCCTTCTCCTCCTGCCCCTAATTTCCTCCCAGCATCAGACTCTTTTCCAATGAGACAACTCTTCTCATGAGGTGGCCAAGGAGTTTCAGCTTCAGCATCATTCCTTCCAAAGAAATGCCAGGGCTGATCTCCTGTAGAATGGACTGGTTGGATCTCCTTGCAGTCCAAGGGACTCTCAAGAGTCCTCTCCAACACCACAGTTCAAAAGCATCAATTCTTCGGCGCTCAGCCTTCTTCACAGTCCAACTCTCACATCCATACATGACCACAAGAAAAACCATAACCTTGACTAGACGGACCTTACTCGGCAAAGTAATGTCTCTGCTTTTGAATATACTCTTTAGGTTGGTCATAACTTTTGCTCCAAGGAGTAAGCATCTTTTAATTTCATGGCTGCAGTCACCATCTGCAGTGATTTTGGAGCCCCCCAAAATAAAGTCTAACACTGTTTCCACTGTTTCCCAGTCTATTTCCCATGAAGTGATGGGGCCAGACGCCATGATCTTCGTTTTCTGAATGTTGAGCTTTAAGCCAACTTTTTCACTCTACTCTTTCACTTTCATCAGGATGCTTTTTAGCTCCTCTTCACTTTCTGCCATAAGGGTGGTGTCATCTGCATATCTGAGGTGATTGATATTTCTCCCGGCAATCTTGATTCCAGTTTGTGTTTCTTCCAGTCCAGCATTTCTCATGATGTACTCTACATAGAAGTTAAATAAGCAGGGTGACAATATACAGCCTTGATGTACTCCTTTTCCTATTTGGAACCAGTCTGTTGTTCCATGTCCAGTTCTAACTGTTGCTTCCTGACCTGCATACAGATTTCTCAAGAGCCAGTCAGGTGGTCTGGAATTCCCATCTCTTTCAGGATTTTCCACAGTTTATTGTGATCCACACAGTCAATGCCTTTGGCATAGTCCATAAAGCAGAATTAGACATTTTTCTGGAACTCTCTTGCTTTTTCCATGATCCAGGAATCATAATGGGGCAAGACTACATCATGTGTCTTCAGATGTGATGCACTGAAAAGAAGGTGATGATATTTCTTTAGTGATCCTGCAAAAATGCATAACTGGAATCAAATCATGAATAAATATCACACAAACCCCGATATGAGGAACATTCTAATTACTGGCACATGTGCTTCCAAAAAGGGCTTGTGGTGCAGATGGTAAAGAAAGCACCTGCAATGCAGGAGACCTGGGTTCAACCCCTGGGTTGGAAAGATCCCCTGGAGAAGGGAGTGGAAACCCACCTCCGGATTCTTACCTGGAGAATCCCATGGACAGAGGGGCCTGGTGGGCTGTGGTCCACAGGGTCATGAAGAATCAGATGCACCTGAGTGGCTAAGCAAGCACATGCTGCAGAACAGGAGAGGTCATGAGAGACTGGAAAGGACTGAGGCATTGTTTCAGAGGCATTTAAAGCTGGAGGCACTGCTAAAGGGATCCCGGGAACAGGACCCATTAATGGGCTGACCCTAGGTTAGAACCTGGGCCGGAGGGGAAGAGATAGAGATGAGAGTACTTGCTGCTGCTGCTGCTGCTGCTGCTGCTGCTGCTGCTAAGTCGCTCCAGTCGTGTCCGACTCTGTGCGACCTCATAGACAGAATCCCACAAGGCTCCTCTGTCCCTGGGATTCTCCAGGCAAGAACACTGGAGTGGGTTGCCACTTCCTTCTCCAATGCATGAAAGTGAAAAGTGAAAGTGAAGTTGCTCAGTCGTGTCCGACTCTTAGCGACCCCATGGACTGTAGTCTACCAGGCTCCTCCATCCATGGGATTTTCCATCAGGAGTACTGGAGTGGGGTGCCATTGCATTCTCCAGAGAGTATTTGAAAAATTGACAAAATCCTAATACAGATGATGGATTAGATAAATGCTATGTCAATGTCAAATTCTAATTTTGGTCATTGCACTATAGTCACGAAATACTAAACAGGGTTTTAATAACTTTAGTTTTTGTCAAAAGTTCTTAGAGTTACCAATAATCTCTCAACTGTATCCATTTCATGCCATTTATATTCAAGCAATGGTTCTTGCTATTTAGATCTTTCCTTATATTCTAGGTGGGAGTCTTTTCATAGTAAGAAAAATAGCATATAAAATCATAATAATACTGTGCTGCTGCTGCTGATGCTGCTGCTAAGTCGCTCCAGTCGTGTCCGACTCTGTGCGACCCCATAGACGGCAGCCCACCAGGCTCCTCTGTCCCTGGGATTCTCCAGGCAAGAACACTGGAGTGGGTTGCCATTTCCTCCTCCAATGCATGAAAGTGAAAAGTGAAAGTGACGTCGCTCAGTCGTGTCCAACTCTTCGTGACCCCATGGACTACAGCCCACCAGGCTCCTCCGTCCATGGGATTTTCCAGGCAAGAGTGTTGGAGTGAGACGCCACTGCCTTCTCTATGGAGGTCTAAATCAGCTTTGAGCCTCTCAGTGTCTGAAAGGTTCCTCCAAAGACATATCACAGAGTCTGGAACATGTATTACTGCCTGGAACGCACAGGCAAGCTTCTCCAGTCAAATTTGTCTTCAAATTCTCCCTTCAGCCTTCTTTCCTACCATTATAATGTCTGAACTGGTTCTGTGGTTGAATAGCTTCTGGCTCCCAGGTTCCCTCTGGCTTCTTTGAAAAGCTGTTTCTAAATTCCCACAGCTAGTGGCTTAAAACAACCAACATGGCTGCCTTTATACTGCTGTGGATCAGAATTATGGAATCCAGGTGTCAGCACGCAGCCCTTGCTGTTCCCCGGCTTGTAGCAGCATCACGCTGGTCTCTGCCTCCATCCTCTGTGACTTTCTCTATGTGTGTCTCTGTCTTGTCTCCTCTGCATCAGTCTCTGCATTTAGGGTCAGCACTAACCCAGCACGCTCTCATCTCCATCCTAACTCATATCTGCTAAGACCCTGTTTCCAAAGAAAGGCACATTCTGATTTGGTTCCAGTTTGACATGAAATTTTTAGGGACACTGTTCAACCCATGGGTTTCCCTGGTGGCTCTGCAGGGAAGAATCCACCTGCCGATGCAGGAGATATCTGCAGGTTCAGTCCCCAAGTCGGCAAGATCCCCTGGAGAAGGAAATGGCTATCCACTCTAGTATTCTTGCCTGGAGAATCCCATGGACACAGAGCCTGACAGGTTATAGTCTATGGGATTGCCAAAGAGACAGACACGACTTAGCATCTAAACAACACCAAATTCAGCTGGTATACCAATACCAACAGCTGGTACTGGTGCCTCAGTTCCCATGCAGTTTATGTATAGCTTGAAAACCTCAGCTTGGCCTTGTCTCTTCCTAATTCTAGGTTTTATCTTTGCATACGACACTCTCCTTCCACCCACCTTCCAGAGTTCCCTGCAGCTCTCTTTCGCTTTCCTTTGTCTTTATTCTGCAATCCCACTGAGACTGTATGCCCCTCCCCAAAGCACCCCTGGCTCCCCGAATCCAGGCCTATTAAGCATGTGTCCCACAAGTGAATTCCACACCGGAAGCTGAACAATGGGATGTGCGCCAGGCTCTGTTTGTCAGGACATCTGTCTGGGTTGCGGCTGTGCCCTCATAGACACGGGCTGCCCACTGCCTGGTTCTCTGGTCCACGTGGGGGACCATGGCTTGTCGAGTATCTCAGCACCGCTGAACTGTTTCCTGGCAAACCTCATTCTAGTTATTTTGGCTCTATGATAAAGGAAAGTTAATTACTTGCATACGTGATCTACTGAGAAAGTCCAGACTGTATATTTTGAGTCTTGACCATTTAGGACTACATACCCAGAGGAACCAAATCAATGATCGCCTTCACTTTCAAGTTGTGTAGAAACCCTGGCTACCTTTTCGACTCTTCAGTTCAGTTCAGTCGGTGTCCAACTCTTTGCGACTCCATGGACTGCAGCACGCCAGGCTTCCCTGTCCATCACCAATTGCCAGAGTCTGCTCAAACTCATGTCCACTGAGTCAGTGATGCCATCCAACCGTCTCATCCTATGTCATCCCCTTCTCCGCCTGCCTTCAATCTTTTCCAGCATCAGGGGTCCTTTCCAACGAGTCAGCTCTTTGCATCAGGTGGCCAAAGTACTGGAGTTTCAGCTTCAGCATCAGTCCTTCCAATGAATATTCAGGACTGATTTCCTTTTAGGATGGACTGGTTGGATCTCTTTGCCGTCCAAGGGACTCTCAAGAGTCTTCTCCAACACCACAGTTCAAAAGCATCAATTCTTCAGTGCTCGGCTTTCTTTATAGTCCAACTCTCACATCCATACATGACCACTGGAAAAAAACCATAGCTTTGACTAGAAGGACCTTTGTTGAGCCATTAACCAAGACCCAGATTCCCCCCGAGTCAGTCTCTTTCACCAGAAAAGCTTCCATAAGCCTCTTATCCTTATCCCTCAGAGGGCAGACAGAATGAAAACCACCAATTGCAGAAAACTAATCAAACTGATCACACGGATCACAGCCCTCGTCCAACTCAGTTGAAACCAGGAGCCACCATGTAGGGCCACCCAAGATGGTCAGGTCATAGTGGAGAGTTCTGAAAAACATGGTCCCCTGGAGAAGGCAATGGCAAACCACTTCAGCATTCTTGCCTTGAGAACCCCACGAACAGTATGAAAAAGCCTTTGCCAGTTCACCTATGCAAAGGCCAGCTCTATAAAAACGATAGCGACGGTCATAATAACTCTGGAATATTCCCTGGAGGAGGAAATGTCTACTCACTCCAGTATGCTTGCCTGAAAAATCCCATGGACAGAGGAGTCTGGCTGGCTACAGTCCATAGCATCACAAAGAGTTGGACACAGCTGAAGTGACTTAGCACACACATATGCCTGATCCAGGCTTGGTCTCAAGAGAACTCTGCAACATGAGGTAGGGACTGGGCCATGCTTGGTACAGAGGAGAAAATGATCTCTTGGCTTCGTGCGGGGGACTGCCCGTGAAGGGTTAAGTCTTGGGAGCTGCTCGGCGTTATGCAGAGCCTTAGGCACGTCCCTAAGCTCCCTGTCCCGCCCCTCGAAGAATTTACTACCCTTAAGGCTCCGGGACGTCTCGGTCTTGCAACATTTCATAGAAGATAGATTAGCTTATTGATAGAAGATAGATTATCTATTTGTGATCTGCACACAATGGTAAGGGTCTTGTGATTGTATCTGGAGATTAATATACAATCTTGTGAATGTCAGAAGTCACGTACTTTATCCTATATATACTGCAGCACAATAAAGGAAGGCATCAGCCATTTTGGTCTGATCCTCTCAACCCCATCTTTTGTCTCTCTCTTATTTTTCTTAGCGGGGACGCTCCGTTCTCTCCCTGTGCAGGTGCGACTCCTTGCTTGTGCTGGCCGCGGCAAGTGGCGCCCAACGTGGGGCTCGATTTCGACAGTTTTCCTCGCCACTACTCTTATTAGCTAAAAAGAGTGAGTATATATACGTATACAAGTGAATTTAAATTGAGGAGGAGTAGTAAGGTATATAGTGAGAGTATAAATATGAGACAGACGCATAGTCGTCAATTGTTTGTACATATGTTATCTGTGATGTTAAAACATCGGGGAATTACTGTTTCCAAACCTAAATTAATCAATTTTCTTTCATTTATTGAGGAAGTTTGCCCTTGTTCCCCAGAGAAGGCACAGTAAATTTAGAAACATGGAAAAAGGTAGGGGAACAAATTAGGGCTCATTATACTCTACATGGCCCTGAAAAAGTCCCTGTTGAAACTTTATCCTTTTGGACACTAATTCGTGATTGTCTGGACTTTGATAATGATGAATTAAAACGTTTAGAAAATTTACTGAAACAGGAAGAAAATCCTCTACATGTTCCTGATCCGGAACCCAGGTATGCTGTTCCCAAGGGAGTTGAAGGCGAC
>NW_017218031.1:0-12145 GCF_001704415.2 Capra hircus | reverse complement strand
TCGACTCACACCACGGTGGCACGTTGGACAGCCCTGTGGGAAAGCCTCGTGGGAAAGCCTCGTGCGGAAAGCCTCCGGGAAAGAGCGAAAGCCACAGATCCCTTGATCCACCGAAGGTACACTGCTGCTACAGCTCGGAAAAAGCGCACGTGCATGCCCCCACTCGAGATGACGGACTGACTCCCCTGGGGGAGACTCCAGAAGTACCCCAAGATCCATGTCAGCCACTGGAGAGGAATCCTCAGGTTGGCACCGACTCCACACAAGGTCTTAGGCCCGGCATCGACGGGAGAGGAATCCCGAGAGGCCCCCGAGCAACTCGCATGGGACTGGCCTTTCCTGAGGCCACCAGACGGCGTCCCTGAGCGTCCCCGTCGTAAGTCGAGAGCACCTACTGCAACTCGAGAAAATTCAGGAGGTTCTCCCCTCCAGGCGAGATGAGGCCCATTTCCGCTGAGACTTCTCGAGGCTAATCACACCTAACCTCTGGAACTTCAAAGGTCCTTCACACCCTTGCTGCAACTCAAGAAGTTCCCCGACATACCCGTCTCCCTCGACAGGAAGCAATAGAGTTTTGCCCACATCCAGAGGAGCCCCGTTTCCGCCTCCTATCTCGAGAGGAGGGATCCTTTCCCTGCGTGGTCGGGAAAAAAATTCCCGGCGTTCCCGTCGCATCTCAAGAGAGGCGCTCTCCACAGGAAAGGCGAGAGGAACTGCAGGCTCGTGCCACCATTCCAAGACTCCCCCAGATGTGTCAGTCCGTTCCACAGGAACCTGTTTTCCCTGCACTGCCTCGGCTTTCACGCCGAGGATCAACTCACACCACCGTGACAGGTGGGACAGCCCTGTGGGAAAGCCTCGTGGGAAAGACTCGAGGCAAAGCCACAGATCCCTTGGTCCACGCAAGGGGAAGCGTGACACTGCTGCTACAGCATGGGAGGAAAGGGCACGCTCATGCCCCACTCGAGACAAGGCCTGACTCCCTTGTGGAGACTCCAGAAGTACCCCAAAATCCATGTCAGCACTGGAGAGGAATCCTCAGCTTCCGGCCCCGACTCCACACAAGGAGAGCACCTGCTGAAACTCGGAAATATCCAGGAGCCTCTCCATTCCAGGCGACATGAGGCCCATTTCTGCTGAGGCATCTCGAGACTAACCACACCTAACCTCTGGAACTTCCAAAGGGTCCTTCACACCCTTGCTGCAACTCAAGAAGTTCCCCGACATACCCTTTCCTCTTCACGTTCTGCCATAATGGTGGTGTCATCTGCATATCTAAGTTTGTTGATATTTCTACCGGCAATCTTGATTCCAGTTCATGTATCTTCCATCCCAGCATGTTTCATGATGTACTCTGCATAGAAGTTAAATAAACAGGGTGACAATATACAGCCTTGACATACTCCTTTTCCTTTTTGGAACCAGTCTGTTGTTCCATGTCCTGCTCTAACTGTTGCTTCCTGACCTTCATCCAGATTTCTCAAGAGGCAGGTTAGGTGGTCTGGTATTCCCATCTCTTTCAGAATTGTGGCTAAAACAACAGTATAAGGACCTTTCCGATGTCAGGCCAAGGAATTGTGTTTCCAGTCATTGAGCCACACCTGATCACTGAGCACAAATTCATGAATCTGTTCCTCAAGGGGGAATGATATTCTTTTTATACAAACTTAGTTACCTGATTTATTACCTTACCTAATTGTTCCATCTGCTGTGAAATCCCACCCCCTTACTTGTGGCAAATCTGCTAACACCTGCCTCACTGTGGGAGGGGGTCTCCCATAGAAAATTTCATAAGGACAACAACTGGGAACGTGCGGTTACCCGTAATATGAGTAAGTCTGCCGGAAGCAAGCCCATCCATGTACAGTCAGTCTCTATGATCCATTTTGAAGTGTTTCTTCAAGAGTTTGGTTGTTTCTTTCCACCATTCCAGAACACTGGGGCCTATATGCTGTATGTAATTTCCACTGATATTTAGAGCTTCACATACCTGTTAATTAACGCGGCTACAAAGACAGGGCCATTGTCGGATTCTATACTGGTTGGAAACCCAAGTCTGGGAATTATTTCTCAAATCAGCGAGCTACTTCATTTTCTTTTTCAGATCAGGTAGGGAAGGCCTCTGCCCAACCGGAGAAGGTACCTACTATTCTAGTAAGTCATGATAACAGGTGACTGCCTTGCTTCCCCGAAGGACACTCGCTTTCCCTGCATCCTGAGAACTCCACGTCTCAGCCAGTTGGAAAAGCGCTTCTTTGGAGGTCATTATTCAGGGGCAATTTCCCCTGGAGCCCAGGGCCATAGGGAGCGGCTCCACACTCCCAGGGAAAGGCAGAGCCACAGCCACACATCTGTCCCATCCCCTTTGCTCTGTAGGAGAGCTCTAGTGAGCCTAGGTCTGTCAGGAAAATTCTTGGCTCCTATGGGGACACATTCTATGTGTGAAACTGCATCCAGGACCTAGGGGCCACAGGGCGCCTGTTTCTCTCGGGGGCGGAGGGGTGGGGGGCCTGAAGCAGTGCGGCCCAGCAACAGCTTCCACATCCATCCAATTGCTCTTTTCTTACCTCTGATAGAACTAGCTTTGTTCCAGCCTTTGGCAATTTGGAGGCAAGCGGGCCCCACTTCCTCCCCAAGGAGGCATGGGACCTACTTCTGAGTGGAAAGGCCCCTCACGGAGCTGAACCCAGGAAGGCACCCAGTCATGTCTGACACATTCCTGCATCCTGCTTCTTCATGAGCAATACCGCTATAAGCTAGGAATGTCTTTCCAAGGCTCAGAAAGGACAGGGGAGATGCATGGTGCTGCCTCTGGAATTTCGGTCCTCTGAGCAGACCTGGAGGTCTCCCCTTGAAGGAGCTAACCAGTTTCTTCCAAATACAGGCTTGCAAACACACACTGGGTGGCTGCCTCTTCTTCCCTGAAGGACGATCACTTTCCCCGCATCCTGTGAACTCTGCATCCCAGCCTGCTGGAAAAGCGCTTCTTGGAGGTCATTTTTCAGGGACAATTTTCCCTGGAGCCCGGGGCCATAGGAGGGCCCCATGCTCGCTGGGAAAGGCAGAGTCACATCCACAGTCTGTTCTACCCCTTTTGCCCTGTAGGAGAGCTCTAGTGAGCCTAGGTCTGTCAGGAAAATTCTTGGCTCCTATGGGGACACACCCTGTGTGTTAACCTGCATATCGGACCTAGGGGCCACAGGGCGCCTGTTCCTCTCAGGGGGACCCTGAAGTGGTGCGGCCCAGCAACAGCCTGAACATCATCCGATTGCTCTTTCTTCCTTCTGATAGAGCTAGCTTTGCTTCTCGCTTTGGCATTTCTGAAGCCGGGGAGCCCCACCGCTGTTGTCCTGGGTCTATTGGAGTACCGGGTCTATTGGACACCAGCATGGCACCGACCGCCCTCAGACACACTCCCGCAGCCTCCTTCCCCATGGGCAGGACTGTTCTGACCTAGGAATGTGTTCCCAAGGCTCTAGAAAATGCAGGGAGACACACGCGCCTGACTCTGGAACTGAGGCCGTTGGAGCAGGCCTGGAGGTATGACGTCTGAGACGCAAACACTTGCTGCAAGATACAGGTGTGAAAACACACTCTCTGGGCTGCCTTTCCTTCCTCCAAGGAAGAGAGCTTTTCCAGTCTCCTCCGTGCTGAGTCATACAAGGCTGCAAAGGTCTGGCTTAGAGGCATTTCTCAGCGGCAATGGCCCTGAGGTCCTGCACCCAGGGAGGGATCCTACCCTCCCAGGGAAGTCAAAGCAACCTCCAAACAGCTGTTCTATCATATTTCCTCTGCAGGAGGGAGCTAGTGAGCCCAGGTCTGTCTGGAACGTTCTTGGATCCTGTGGGGAAATCATCCTGGGAGCCCACCTGGATACCAGTCGTAGGGGCTAAAATTCGCATTTTCCTTCCTTGGAGCCCTAACGCAGTACAGCCTAGCAACTGCTTGAAATCCATCCTGTTGCTGTTTTCTTCCCTCTGACAGAGCGAGCTTTGCTCCCCATTTTGGGATTTCAGAAGCAAGGTTTTGGCCTGCAACTCCTTGCCTGGGGTCCATTGGAGGTGCAAGGTGCCCTCGACCAGGTGACCCCAGCATGACACCTGGCCCCCTCAGACACACTCCCGCAGCAGTCCGCCATGGGCAGGACTGCTCTCACCTAGGAATGTGTTTGCAAGGCCAGGAAACTGCAGGGAGACACAAGGCCCTGATTCTGGAATTGAGTCTGTTGGAACAGGCCTGCAGGTCTTCTGTCTAACAAGCCAAACACTTGCTGCAAGATACAGGCCTGAAAACACACTCTTGGCTGCCTTTCCTTCCTCCAAGGAAGAGAGTTTTCTCAGCCTCCTGTGGGCTGAGAGTCACACAGGGCTGAAAAGCACTTGCTGGGAGATTCTTTTTCATTGGCCATGGCCCCTGAGGCCCTGTGCTCAGGGAGGGCTCCCTCCCTCCCAGGGAAAGTCAAAGGAAGCTCCAAACGGCTGTTCAATCATGTTTCTGAGAGAGTCATTGCCAAGGCAGGTTTCTAAGAAGTTCAAGGGTCCCCAAGGAGAGAGGGCTCTAGAAATTCTCAAGGAGGAAGAAAGGACAAACTGTTTTTCCCTCTACATTCCTTTAGGATTATATAACAATCATGCATCCTTCTTGAGGACGGTCTCTGGAAAAAACCTTCTGGCTAATCCTGTTATCTTAAAATGTCAATTATGGGAGTAGGTCTAGTGAGTCTTTACAACCTCCAGACATTCTTTTGTTCGTCATAACTTATTGGAGAGTATATAACTCCATTACTAACACTAGCAAGGGGTACGTTTCTGGCCCCTTGTGATGTCTCTGTCAGAAGCTTTCTCTATCTCCTTTACTCCTTTAATAAAACTCTATTGCACAAAGCTCTGAGCAATCAAGCCTTCGTCTTGGGCCCTGGATTGATTCTTCTCCTCCATAAGCCAAGAATCCAGCATCTTTTCGTGGTTCAGCAACAATATTTCATTTCCTCTGCAGGAGAGAGCTAGTGAGCTTAGGTCTGTCTGGAACATTCTTGGATCCTGTGGGGAAAATATCCTGTGCACACATCTGGATACTGAGCCTAGAGGCCAAAATTTGCATTTCTTTCCGGGGAGCCCTAACGTGGTGTGACTTAGCAACTGCTTGAAAATCCATCCATTGCTGTTTTCCTCCTTCTGACAGAGCTAGCTTTGTTCCCTGCTTTGGGATATCTCAACCGAAGGGCCGGTCCATAGCTACTCGCCTGGGCCATTGGATGTGCAAGGTGCCCTCGACTAGGTGACCCTAGCATGGCACTCAGCCCGCTCAGACACACTCCGAGGCTTCTTTCTCATGGGAAGCACTGCTCCAACCTAGGAAGTGTCTGCAATGCTTGGAAAGTGCAGTGAGACACACAGCCCTGACTCTGCAATTGAGGCCCTCAGAGCAAGCCTGCAGCTCTGATGTCTGAGAAGCAAAACACTTGCTGCAAAGAGAGGCCTGAAAACACACTCTCTGTGGATGACTTTCCTTCCTCTAAGGAAGATAGTTTTCCCAGTCTCCTGCTTCCTGAATGTCACACAGCTGGAATGCGCTTGCTTGGAGGTCGTGATTCAGTGGCAATGACCCCTGAGGCCCTTTGCCCAGGGAGGGCTCCCACACTCACAGGCAAATCAAAGCAACTTCCAAGTGAGTCAGCTCTTCACATCAAGTGGCCAAGTATTGGAGTTTCAGGTTCAGTATTAGTCCTTCCAATGTATATTCAGACCTGATTTCCTTTAGGATGGAGTGGTTGCGTCTCCTTGTAGTCTAAGCGACCTACAAGCATCTTCTTCAACACCACAGTTCAAAAGCATCTAATTTTCAGCTGTCACTTTCTTTATAGTACATCTTTCATATCCATCCATGACATATGGAAAAACCGTAGCCTTGACTGGATGGATCTTTGTTGGCAAAGCAACGTCTCGGCTTTTTAATATGCTGTCTAGTTTGGTCATCACTTTTCTTCCAAGTCCATAAATATGTTTTAAGTTCATGGAGGCAGCCATCACCTGCAGTGATTTCCAAGCCCCCCAAAATAGTCTGCTGCTGTTTCCAATGTTTTCCCATCTATTTGCCATGAAGTGATGAGACTGGATGCAATGATTTTAGTTTTCTGAATGCTGAGCTTTAAGCTAACTTTTTCACTCTCCTCTTTCACTTTCTCAGGAGACTCTTTAGTTCTTCTTCACTTTCTGCCATAAGGGTGGTGTCATCTGCATATCTGAGACTATTGATATTTCTCCCAGCAATCTGGATTCCAGCGTGTGTTCCCAGCCAGTGTTTCTCATGATGTACTCTGCTATAAGTTAAATAGCAGGGTGACAATACACTGACTTGACATATTCCTTTCCTATTTAGAACCAGTCTGTTGTTCCATGTCCAGTTCGAACTGTTTCTTCCTGACCTGCATACAGGTTTCTCAAGAGACAAGTCAGTGGTCTGGTATTCCATCTCTTTCAGAATTTTTCCCAGTTTATTGTGATCCACACAGTCAAAGGCTTTGGCATAGTCAATAAAGCAGAAATAGATGTCTTTTTTCTGGAACTCTCTTGCTTTTTCAATGATCCAGTGGATGTTGGCAGTTTGATCTCTGGTTTCTCTGCATGTTTTAAATCCCTCTTGAACATTTGGAAGTTCACAGTTCATGTGAACTTGGAGAATTTTGAGCATTACTTTACTAGTGTGTGAGATGAGTGCAATTGTGCAGCAGCTTGAATATTCTTTGTCATTGCCTTTCTTTGGATTGGAATGAAAACTGACCTAATGACTAGATGTTTTCAATTGCATATGCTGAAAGAACTGGCTGTGCAGTTTTGAAGAAAAAAAAATCATTTTAACCCATTTTCTCTGAAGTGCAAGGCATATCATGGCCATCCCTGAATCATAAAGTCACCTTTTCTTTATGTAGTCATAGTTTCATGCCTAAATATAGGCCAACTCATGCTCAATTGACTCTGATGTCAGGGGCAGATCAACTAATAAAAAGCTTGGATTGTCCCTCTGGAGGAAAGTGAGATCTTTGCCCCACGAGAAGAATCTGAAGGGTTAAGGGAACTTGCAAGAGTGGGGAAAGCTTAGTCCATCCTACATGTACCAAAATCTTGAATAAGGCTTATTTACTTTACCGAAGTAAAAAAACAGATGATGAAAACAATTATAAATCAATGAAAGGTAAAGAAACTCATAGTCTGTTATCAAAAATTGCATTCTAAGAAACTTTGTTCTCTTAACCTAGAGAGGAGACTAAATTCCATCTGGTACCAGCTTACCAGAAGACAAACAAACAAACAAACAAATTATCGGTAAGCTTAAAAAAGTATATTCCATATATCTTGAAGTAGCAGTATTTCTGCAAAGGCATCAGTGTGAAATCATAGAAGACATGGTTAAAACCTGATTAAATAGAAATTGACAATGTAATCTGGTCACTGCTGCGACTTGAAATGCTTTAATATGATAACTGGAATTATAACTGACAGCATTTGACCAGGACATATCAGATTTTCACGGATGTCAGATAATTTCTAGATATCTATATTAGGAACTGAAGGAATCTTTGAACCTAGGAAAGAAAACAACAGTCTCAAAGGCCCTTGCTGAATATCTATCAGCAAGGAATGTCTTTGCAAGGATCGCAAAATGAAGGGAAATTACACCGACCTGCCTCTGCAACTTCGGTCCTCTGAGCAGATCTGGAGGTCTCCCTTTGTATAAGCTAACCTGTTCCTTCCAAATAGAGGTTTGCAACACAAAACAAGTGGCCGCCTATTCTTCCTCGAAGGAGGATCTCTTTCCCCACATCCTGCGAACTCCCTTTCCCAGCCTCCAGGAAAAGCGCGTCTTGCAGTTCCTTTCAGAAAATCCTATGGACGGAGAAGCCTGGTAGGCTGCAGTCCGTGGGGTCGCTGAGGGTCGGACACGACTGAGCGACTGCACTTTCATTTTCACTTTCATGCATTGGAGAAGGCAATGGCAACCCACTTACTGTTCTTGCCTGGAGAATCCCAGGGACGGGGGAGCCTAGTGGGCTACCGTCTATGGCGTCGCACAGAGTCGAACACGACTGAAGCAACTTAGCACACAGCAGCAGCAGTTCTTTCTTAGGGACAGTTATCCCTGAGATGGGACCTGGAAAGGCAGAGCCACCTCCACACACACGTCTTTTCTGTCCCCTTTCCTCTGGAGGAGAGCTCTAGTGAGCCTAGGTCTGTCAGGAAAATTCTTGGCTTTGATGGGATCACACCCGGGTGTGGAACCTGCATACCCCGACCTAGGGCCACAGGGCACCTGTTTTGCTCGAGTGGGTCCTGGAGGGGTGCAGCATAGCAAGAGCTTAAAAATCCATCCAATTTGTCTTTTTTTTAACCTCGGAGAGAACGAGTTTGCTCCACCTCCACCCTTTGGCAGTGTGGAGGGAAGAGGGCACCACCCTCTCCCAAAGGGGACATAGGGCCTACCAGGAGAGAAAGGCCCTTGAGGAGCTGAGCCCAGGTAGGCAGCCAGTGATGTCAAGCACACTCCCGCTGCTTGCTTCTTCATGGGCACTCCACCGATCTGCTAGGAATGTCTTTGCAAGGATCTCAAAGGAAAGGGAGATACATGGCCCTGTCTCTGGAACTTCAGTCCTCTGAGCAGATCTGGAGGTCTTGAGTTGTATAAGCAAACCTGTTCCTTCCAAATAGAGGCTTGCAAACACACCCCCGGTGGTTGCCTCTTCTTCCCCGAAGAAGTCTTTCTTTCCCCACATGGCTGGCGAACTCCCTGTCCCAACCTCCAAGAATAGCGCTTCTTGCCATTCCTTTCTTAGAGGCAGTTATCCCTGAGCTTGGGGCCGTAGGGACTAGCCCCACACTCACAGGGAAAGGCAAAGACTCCTCCATACATCTCCTCTATCCCCTTTGCTCTGGAGGAGAGCTCTAGTGAGCCTAGGTCTTTCAGGAAAATTCTTGGCTTGGACAGGATCTCACCCTGTTTGTGAACCTGCATACCAACCAGGGGCCACAGAGCACCTGTTTCAGTAAAGTGGGCCCTGAAAAGGTGCAGCCTAGCAAGAGCTTGAAAATCCATTCAATTGCTGTTTTTGTACCTCTGACAGAGCGAGCTTGGCTCCCACCCTTTGGCAGTGAGGAGAGAAAAGAGGCATGACACCCTCCCCAAGGGGACATGGGGCCTATTCGAGAGGAAAGGCCCTTGTGGAGATGAGGCCAGGAAGGCACACAGCAGCTGTCAAACACACTCCCACTGCTTGCTTCTTCAGGGGCACTCCCGCTGTCAGCTAGGAATGTCTTTGCAATGATCACAAAGGGAAGGGGAGATACAGGGCCCTGCTTCGGGACCCTCCGGTGCTCTGAGCAAAATCTCGAGTCTCCGTTGTTGGTCAAAGTTCAAGTAAGTCAAGTTCAAGGTCAAGTTCAAGTTCAAGTCAACTTCAAGTTCAAGGTCAAGGTCAAATTCAGGTCAAGTTCAAGAGTCAAGGTCAATTCAAGTTCAAAGTCAAGTCAAGTTCAAGTCAAGGTCAAGCTCAAGTTCAAGTTCAAGTCAAAGGTCAAGTTCAAGTTGAAGTCAAGGTCAAGTGTCAAGTTCAAGTTAAGTTCAAGTCAAGGTCAAGTTCAAAGTCAAGGTTCAAGTTCAAGGTCAAGGTCAAGTTCAAGTTCAAGCTCAAGGTCAAGGTCAAGTTCAAGTTGAAGTTCAAGTCACAAGTTCAAGTGAAGTTCAAGGTCAAGGTCAAGGTCAAGTTCAAGTTCAAGCTCAAGGTCAAGGTCAAGTTCAAGCTCAAGGTCAAGGTCAAGTTCAAGTTTCAAGTCAAGTCAAGTCAAGGTTCAAGGTCAAGGTTCAAGGTCAACTTCAAGTTCAAGTACAAGGTCAAGGTCAAGTTCAAGTTCAAGTTCAACGTCAAGTTCAAGTTCAAGTTCAAAGTCAAGTTCAAGTTCAAGGTCAAGTTCAAGTTGAAGTTCAAGTTCAAGGTCAAGGTCAAGGTTCAAGTTCAAGTTCAAGTCAAGGTCAAGGCCAATTTCAAGTTCAAAGTCAAGGCCAAGTTCAAGGTCAAGGTCAAGTTCAAGTTCAAGAGCAGGGCAAGGCCAAGCGCCAAGACAAGGCAAGGGCAAGGGCAAGGCCAAGGCCCAGGCCAAGGCAAAGGCCAAGGCCACCAAAGCGAAGCCCAAACCCCGTAACGCCTGACAAAAGGCAGAAGCCACTAGGCCCCTGTGCAGAGGAAGCCACTGAAGGCAGCAAGGCCACAGAGCTCCCCGACTCCCATTCCCAACAGGAAGATGTGAGGATAAAGGCCTCATCCCAGCACAGCACCCGCTCCCACCACCCGCAACCCCGGCCCCGCCCCCCGCAGCACGCCCCCTGAAACAGCACTGTCTTCGCCAGAAAAGAGAACGGAGAAGCCATGTGTGTGCCAAAGGAGCAAGATGAACGAACGATGCCACGCCCTCCGAATTTGGGCACACCTGACGCCTCGGAACCCCGGGCCTGGCCGATGGGTCCCAGCCGTTCTCGGGTGGAGGGGGGTCAACACATTGGCGAGAGCCCTTGCCCAGGCCACCCGCAAATCCCCTGAGATGTGATCCGACCACAGGGACCGAGGGCAAACGTACCGCTTGAGGTGCTGGAGGAGCCGGACGAAGCCATGGTGGGAGAGGCACACGGGCACGCTGCAGACTGCTGGCCGAGTGGGCGGGGACCCAGCAGCTTAGGACTCTGGAGAACGGGAGGCGTCTCCGCCACCATTGACGTCAATAGGGTTTGGGTGGGTTGATGGAGGGGGCCGCCCCGGCCTCTTTCCAAGCAGAGACCCTGGACGGAGTCCGTGGAGCGAGTGGGCATTTCCCGGGCACGGCTGAGCCCTGGACCGCCAAGATCCCCGTCGGGCTGGGGCGGGCAGTTCTCGCACTTTGGTTTGTGGCCCTCCCTCGCAGCGGGGGTGGGATCAACCCCGGGTGGATCAATCAGGGGCCCTCAGCAGTGCCAAGGGAGCTCACCGCCCAGGAAACGCCCAAGGTCCCTTTGAATTGGCCACCAACGCCCCCTTTCCCAGCCTGCCTTGCTCTGGATTTCCCGCCTTTTCACATTCCACAGGTCCCTGGTCCTCGACTGTCCCCCGCTGGCTCCTCCGAGGCATTCCGGGACACCAGACGCTCTCTCCAGCGCCTCCACCTAGATCCCTCGCTGTCCTCGCCTCCGTTTCCCCATGCCCCTCCCCAACTCCTCCGTGGGCTCTTGGCGTCCTTTCCCTACAGCAGTCACAGAGTGCCACCCCGAGGGCTTTGAGTTGCCTGGAGCCCAAGGCTCCGGCCAGAGACCTGAGGGGCCAGCGTCTGGACTGGCAGCTAATGCCATTTGGGCTTTTCTCACGTGGAGCCTGAGGCCTGCACCTCCGCGGGCAAACCCCCAGCGCGAGTGCCCTGGAGATACCCGCCCAAGGGGACAGTGTACCCCCTACTGTGGGGAAGGAGGTTCCTGTTTTCTCTGCACTGGTTCGACTTTCACGCCGAGGATCGACTCACACCATGGTGGCAAGTGGAATAGCCCTGTGGGAAAGCCTCATGGGAAAGACTCCAGGGAAAGCCACAGATTCCTTGATCCACGAGAAGGGAAGCATGAACTGCTGCTACCGCTCGGGAGGAAAGCGCACGTGCATGACCCCACTCGAGACGAGGACTGACGCCACTTGGGAGACTCCAGAAGTACGCCAAGATCCATGTCAGCACTGGAGAGGAATCCTCAGGTTCTGGTCCCGACTCCACACAAGGTCTTAGGCCCCGGCATCGACGGGAGAGGAATCCTGAGAGGCCCCCTAGCACCTCGCATGGGGACTGGCCTTTCCTGAGGTCACCAGAGCGGGTCCCTGAGGTCTCCGTCGTAACTCGAGAGCACCTGCCGCAACTAGAGAAATCCAGGAGGTTCTCCACTCCAGGCGAGATGAGGCCCATTTCCGCTGAGGCGTCTCGAGGCTAATCACACCTAACCTCTGGAACTTTCGAAAGGGTCCTTCACACCCTTGCTGCAAGTCAAGAAGTTCTCCGACATACCCATATCCCCTCGAGAGGAAGGACGAGGGTCCCGCCCACATCCAGCGGAGCCCCGTTTCCGCCTCGTAGCTCGAGAAGAGGGATCCTTT
>NW_017218030.1:0-12146 GCF_001704415.2 Capra hircus | reverse complement strand
CTTTCTTATTCTGCTGCTACTAGCTCTGGACTTAACCTTCTGGGCATATCTTTTCTCAACTGTAAAATTAATAAAATGATACTGAGTCTTCCAAGTTGTTTGAAGTAACATACATACACACACATGCACACACAGCCTCGTCTGCACACACACGTTTTCTGGCTCACATATTCCATTAGCTTGATTGCTTGCAAAGATGCCTTCTCTTCTTAAATTGTGATATTTTTTACCCTTAAATCACTCATAACTATTTCTGCAAGATCTCTTATTCCTGACATCAGAGGTAAGAACTCTGAGGCCCTTTCACTGGGAAGCTATCGTTTCAGAGAGCTATTGTTTCAGAAAAATCATTGAACAGTAATTTAATGAGGAAAGCAGTAAGTCAAAAAAGACTAACAACAGAGACGTGGCAATCTTAGTCCATCCTCTAACCTATACAGTATATTAATTCTCCACTAACTCCAAGGATATGAAAATGCCACAGATAAACAATGAGGTGGAGGCTTTTTCCAAATCCTTAATCCAAATCCCAAATCCTCTGGTACCTAACATTTGCCATGTATGTTTCTGATTAATGAAACTCCTTGCTCTAACCTTATAATATGCATGTATTCAAAATGGTAGATTATTTCTAATACATCTAGTATACTGGATTATGTGCCATCTACAGTATTCTTTCCTAGTAAATCCCACGGAGAGAAGCCTGGCAGGCTACACAGTTCATGGGGTTGCAGAGTCGGACACAGCGAAGCATGAGCATGAAAGAGAGAGAGGAAATTCTCATCGGTCAGAGGACAGTATAATACTCAAAGAGCATGTGTGTGCAAAATGAATTAATGAGTCAGTGAATGAGTAAATGAATAAATGCTACAATAGTTGTTTCAATTAAAATATTTCTATGTTCATCAGTGATATTGGCCTGTAGTTTCTTTTTTTGTGACATCTTTGTCAGGTTTTGGTATTAGGGTGATGGTGGCCTCATAGAATGAGTTTGGAAGTTTACCTTCCTCTGCAATTTTCTGGAAGAGTTTGAGGAGGATAGGTGTTAGCTCTTCTCAAAATTTTTGGTAGAATTCAGCTGTGAAGCCGTCTGGACCTGGGCTTTTGTTTGCTGAAGATTTCTGATTACCGTTTCAATTTCCGTTTTGTGATGGGTCTGTTAAGATTTTCTATTTCTTCCTGGTTCAGTTTTGGAAAATTGTACTTTTCTAAGAATTTGTCCATTTCTTCCACGTTGTCCATTTTATTGGCATACAATTGCTGATAGTAGTCTCTTATGATCCTTTGTATTTCTGTGTTGTCTGTTGTGATCTCTCCATTTTCATTTCTAATTTTATTGATTTGATTTTTCTCTCTTTGCTTCTTGATGAGTCTGGCTAATTGTTTGTCAATTTTATTTATCCTTTCAAAGAACCAGCTTTTGGCTTTGTTGATTTTTGCTATGGTCTCTTTTGTTTCTTTTGCATTTATTTCTGCCCTAATTTTTAGATTTCTTTCCTTCTACTAAGTCTGGGGTTCTCCAACTCTTCCTTTTCTAGTTGCTTTAGTTGTAGAGTTAGGTTGTTTATTTGACTTTTTTCTTGTTTCTTGAGGTATGCCTGTATTGCTATGAACTTTCCTCTTAGCACTGCTTTTATAGTGTCCCACAGGTTTTGGGTTGTTGTGTTTTCATTTTCATTAGTTTCTATGCATATTTTGATTTCTTTTTTGATTTCTTCTGTGATTGTGTTGGTTATTCAGAAGTGTGTTTGTTCAACCTCCATATGTTGGAATTTTTATTAGTTTTTCTCCTGTAATTGAGATCTAATCTTAATGCATTATGGTCAGAAAAGATGCTTGGAATGATTTCGATTTTTTTGAATTTATCAAGTTTAGATTTATGGCCCAGGATGTGATCTATCCTGGAGAAGGTTCCATGAGCACTTGAAAAAAAAGGTGAAATTCATTGTTTTGGGGTGAAATGTCCTATAGATATCAATTAGGTCTAACTGATCTAATGTATCATTTAAAGTTTGCGTTTCTTTTGTTAATTTTCTGTTTAGTTGATCTGTCCATAGGTGTGAGTGGGGTATTAAAGTCTCCCACTATTATTGTGTTATTGTTGATTTCCCCTTTCATACTTGTTAGCATTTGTCTTACATATTGCGGTGCTCCTATATTGGGTGCATATATATTTATAATTGTTATATCTTCTTCAGAGGGATGTTGTGGGGAGGGAGGTGGAGGGGGTTCATGTTTGAGAACGCATGTAAGAATTAAAGATTTTTTAAAATTTAAAAAATAAATAAATAAATAAATATGAAAAATAAAATAAAATAAAATATTTCTAAACTTGGTGTTTGGTCCTCTTACAAGAATGTGAATGAAATGAAGATTCTGCAACCTGGAGAACATCATGCTAAAGTGAAGTAAGTCAGACAAAGACAAATATGTGATATTGCTGATACATGAAATCTAAAAACAAATGATACACTTGAGCTTATTAAAAAAAACAGAAATAGACTCATAGACATAGAAAACAAATTTACAGTTACCAAAAGAAGGGGAGAGGGGTAAATTCGGAGTTTGGCATTAATGTATACACTGCTAACCAACAAGATACTGTATAGCACATAGGGAACTCTACTCATATCTTAAAATAATCTTTAATGAAAAACAATCTAAAAAAGAATGTATATATATATATATATATATATAGCCATGATGTTAAAAGATGGTTGCTCATTGGAAGAAAAGCTATAACAAACCTAGACAGCATATTAAAAAGCAGAGATATCACTTTGCCAACAAAGGTCTGTCTAGTCAAAGCTATGGCTTTTCCCAGTAGTCATGCACAGATGTGACAGCTGGACCACAAAGAAGGCTGAGTGTCGAAGAATTTATGCTTTCGAACTGTGGTGCTGAGAGAAGACTCTTGAGAGTCCTTGGGACAGCAAGGAGATCAAATCAGTCAATCCTAAAGGAAATCAACCCTGAATATTTCATTGGAAGGACTGATACCAAAGGTGACGCTCCAATACTCTGGCCACCAGATATGAAGAGCTGACTCTTTGCAAAAGACCCTGATGCTGGGAAAGACTGAAGAGGGGAGGAGAAGGGGATGACAGAGAATGAGATGGCTGGATGGCATCACCGACTCAATGGACATGAGTTTGAGCAAGCTCCAGGAGATGGTGAAGGACAGGGAAGCCTGGCGGCTACAGATCATAAAGTCACGAGTCAGACATGACTTATGGACTAAACAATAACAACTACTACAATAATAACTACAGCAATATACATATTGTGTATATATATATATATGTGTGTATATATATATGTATGGGCTTTCCCGGTGTCTCAGTAGGAAAGAATCTGCCTGCCTATGCAGGAGACATAAGTTAGATACCTGGGTTGGGAAGAGGAGAAAGAAAGACTCCATGGTATTCTTGCCTGGGTAAGCCCATGGACAGAGGAGCCTGGCAGGCTATAGTTCATAAGGTTGCAAAAGAGTTGGCTATGACTTAGCAACTAAACAAGAGCAACAACGAAAGCAATATATAGATATACATTACACACACATATATATATCACTTTTCTGTATACCTGAAACTAACACAATATTGCAAACCAACTATGTTCCAAAAATTAAAAAATCATATAGATTCTGCATATAATGTGTCAATATGACCATACTGCATATGTGCTATTAAATACCTTTCCTTTCTCACAAGTAAATTGCTTTAAGTACTAAATAGGTGAGAGTTGAATCTTTGCTCTGGTTTTGTGGTGCCTGCTGCTATCCCCATGTTTCATAATACATACCAACCTAGTTATTTTGATTCAAATTCAATCCTAATATGTGTTCATTCAAATCGGCCACCTATTCAAGGTTGACATGATATTTTAACACCTTTTGCTCTCTAAAATTGTTCAGTGTTCAACTTGAAAAACATAAATGTCATGAACCTTGGTGTTCATTCTAGTTCGTTTTCCAATCTTTATGCAGAAAGGGATAGAATTCGTGTATTTTAGAATGAATGTCTCCTAAAATAGTTTTCCTCCAACTTTTTTTTTGTGTGTGTGAACAGGAATCAACTGGGGCTCCCGTATATGATGCAAGATTTTGATTCAATCGCTCTGAGGCAGGGCCAGAGTTCTGCATTTCTGACAGGCTTAATGGGTGGAGGGGGTGGGGGAGGGTGCCGTGATGCTGTTCTAAGTAGCATGTATGGAATACCAAGGTTCTAAATAGGCTGGCTACAAAACATGTTTTGTAAATGTCTGTGGATATTCCTGGGAAGAGCTTATCTTGAGGTATGAGTCATATTGTCAATGGTATGTTCTCCACAATTTGAAGTATGTTTATTTTGCATCATTGTTTTGCAAAGTGAATATGTGAAATGAAAGTTCCAAGCACTGCTAATAAGGATTCTTAAGGAAAGCATTTTGTGGTCAAAGCTGAGGAGTGCTAACTAAATAAAGTAAACAATTTCTTTATTTCTGGAATCTTAGATGTGCCAGTATGCCTCAAAAATCTGTAGGCATGAGGAGAATTATGCAGTTTTTCCCAAGTCCCCTGAGTGCTAAGTCACTGCAGTCATGTCTGACTCTGTGACCCTATGCCCACCAGGCTCCACTGTCCATGGGATTCTTCAAGCAAGAATACTGGAGTGGGTTGCCATACCTTCCTCCAGGGAATCTTTCTGACCCAGGGATCCAACATGCATCTCTTATGTCTCCTGTATTGGCCGGCAGCTTCTTTAAAAACATCCATTTCTTAGGTCTCCTGCATTGGCAGGCAGGTTCTTTACCACTAGGGCCATCTGGGAAGCCCTTTCCCAAGTCTAATTGGTTACTCACACAAAGAAGTGTCCCTCATAGAGGATCATTTTGGAATACTGTTTCAGAGAACACACAAATCCAAGTCTGTCATATGTCTTTTCACCCCAAACCTTCTCCCTGACTCTTACCCCAGTCCAGAGCTGGAACTATTTTCAATTTTTGCCAAGGCTAAAATGCTTGGTATCTATATATGTTTTCATAAACCTGGGTGTTACTTGTCTTTCTTTTCAAACACTATGAAGTTGTTTGGTGAGCTGTTTCTGGGGTAATTGAATTTGAAAACTGAATCCGCAATTTGTGATAGAAAATGGTATGGCTTTCCTGGTGGCTCAGTGGTAAAGAATCTGGCTGCAGTGTAGGAAAATCAGGAGATGCGGGTTCAATCCTTGGTTTGGGAAGATCTCTTAGAGGAGGAAAGGGCAACCCACTCCAGTATTCTTGCCTGAAAAATCCCACGGATAGAGGAGCCTGGTGGGCTATAGTCTATAGAGTCTCAGAGTTGGACATGACTGAGCTTAACAGAGAGAGAGAGAGAATCAAAAAAGGTAACATCCTCTGACTGCAGATAAGGACTCACCAGCATATCACAAAAGGTTTATCCAGTGTTTTATGGAGAAATGAAACACAGGATGGATTTAGCCTCACTTCCAGGCTTTCTGTAAGTTTGGCATCTGATCTTTCTCAACAGCCATGATTCTTCTACTGGTTCTGCTGCTGTCTCTAGGAACACTGAGTAGAGACCTTGGTCTCCATAGCGATAGAGCTCTGTTGGGCAGGAATCCTATCATAAAGTTGCAGCATGAACACTCATTGGCTGCATTTTGCTTCTCAGAGAGACAAAGACACTTCAGACTCTGGGTGGATTACAAGTACTTTCACAGAGACTGTGGCAATGACTCTCTCATTGTCAGACCCCACTCAAACCTGATCTGTACCAATGGAGACGGAGCATCTCCTAAGGGAGTGGTGAATTGGGTTCTTTTCAGTCAGACATTTCATACTTGTAAATGGAACGGCATTGCCTACTGTTTATAGATCTGAGTCGGAAATAATATAAAGAAAGAGAAGCTCCAAAACAGAGTGACAACAATTTGAGTGGATATGAGATTTAGAAGAGGAGCCTGAATAGAAACACACACACACACACACACACACACAAACAGGAGACATCAACTAGAGTCTGTGTCTGCATCTACTTAATGAATAAGGAGGCGTTAACTCAGACTGTGGAAAGCAAGGTAAACAGTACTCTGTTTTTTCTTATTTTATTTTGTTTTTGATTCAATATAAAAAATGTTAAGGAAGTTGGAGGCCTCCTATTGAAATATTTTTAAAACTATTTTGAAATATTATCCAGGATCCACTATATATTTTCCCCAAACCTTAAAAGAGTTCTTGTTATCTTTAGAGATGACACAATTAAAGAAGAACTAATCCCATTTCCTCTGAATAAGATAAATGAACAGAGCAAGAAAGATCCAGTGTGGCTGTGTAAACATCTAATCAATGACCACTGGTTAAAGTTAAATCTGTTCTGGAAATAGAGACATGGGGAGAGACCCAGATGAGAATAATATGCTTCATTATTTTGGCTTTGAAAGAGAGAGATAAGGCTGGTAAAGGATGTGAAAGCGAATGAGAACAGAGAGGAATGGGTTGAGGTGAGAAAAGGGAAGAGTGAAGAGAGAAGAAGAGAGGGAGAGCTCATTAATAAACAGGAAGTAAAATAGCATTGACTTATCCATTATCTGTAACATAGAAATTAAATTTTTTTTAATTTTATTTTTTATTTTTTAAATTTTAAAATCTTTAATTCTTACATGCGTTCCCAAACATGAACCCCCCTCCCACCTCCCTCCCCACAACATCTCTCTGGTCATCCCATGCACCAGCCCCAAGCATGCTGCACCCTGCGTCAGACATGGACTGGCGATTCAATTCTACATGACAGTAATACATGTTAGAATTCCCATTCTCCCAAATCATCCCACCCTCTCCCTCTCCCTCTGAGTCCAAAAGTCCGTTATACACATCTGTGTCTTTTTTCCTGTCTTGCATACAGGGTCGTCATTGCCATCTTCCTAAATTCCATATATATGTGTTAGTATACTGTATTTGGTGTTTTTCTTTCTGGCTTACTTCACTCTGTATAATTGGCTCCAGTTTCATCCATCCTCATCAGAACTGATTCAAATGAATTCTTTTTAACGGCTGAGTAATACTCCATTGTGTATATGTACCACAGCTTTCTTATCCATTCATCTGCTGATGGACATCTAGGTTGTTTCCATGTCCTGGCTATTATAAACAGTGCTGCGATGAACATTGGGTACATGTGTCTCTTTCAATTCTGGTTTCCTCAGGTGTGTATGCCCAGCAGTGGGATTGCTGGGTCATAAGTAGTTCTATTTGCAATTTTTTAAGGAATCTCCACACTGTTCTCCATAGTGGCTGTACTAGTTTGCATCCCACCAACAGTGTAGGAGGGTTCCCTTTTCTCCCACACCCCTCTCCAGCATTTATTGCTTGCAGATTTTTGGATCGCAGCCATTCTGACTGGTGTGAAGTGGTACCTCATTGTGGTTTTGATTTGCATTTCTCTAATAATGAGTGATGTTGAGCATCTTTTCATGTGTTTGTTAGCCATCCGTATGTCTTCTTTGGAGAAATGTCTATTTAGTTCTTTGGCCCATTTTTTGATTGGGTCATTTATTTTTCTGGAATTGAGCTGCAGAAGTTGCTTGTATATTTTTGAGATTAGTTGTTTGTCAGTTGCTTCATTTGCTATTATTTTCTCCCATTCAGAAGGCTGTCTTTTCACCTTGCTTATATTTCCTTTGTTGTGCAGAAGCTTTTAATTTTAATTAGATCCCATTTGTTTATTTTTGCTTTTATTTCCAGAATTCTGGGAGGTGGATCATAGAGGATCCTGCTGTGATTTATGTCTGAGAGTGTTTTGCCTATGTTCTCCTCTAGGAGTTTTATAGTTTCTGATCTTACATTTAGATCTTTAATCCATTTTGAGTTTATTTTTGTGTACGGTGTTAGAAAGTGATCTAGTTTCATTCTTTTACAAGTGGTTGACCAGTTTTCCCAGCACCACTTGTTAAAGAGATTGTCTTTACTCCATTGTATATTCTTGCCTCCTTTGTCAAAGATAAGGTGTCCATATGTGTGTGGATTTATCTCTGGGCTTTCTATTTTGTTCCATTGATCTATATGTCTGTCTTTGTGCCAGTACCATACTGTCTTGATGACTGTGGCTTTGTAGTAGAGCCTGAAGTCAGGCAAGTTGATTCCTCCAGTTCCATTCTTCTTTCTCAAGATTGCTTTGGCTATTCGAGGTTTTTTGTATTTCCATACAAATCTTGAAATTATTTGTTCTAGTTCTGTGAAAAATGTGGCTGGTAGCTTGACAGGGATTGCATTGAATTTGTAAATTGCTTTGGGTAGTATACTCATTTTCACTATATTGATTCTTCCGATCCATGAACATGGTATATTTCTCCATCTATTAGTGTCCTCTTGATTTCTTTCATCAGTGTTTTATAGTTTTCTATATATAGGTCTTTAGTTTCTTTAGGTAGATATATTCCTAAGTATTTTATTCTTTTCGTTGCAATGGTGAATGGAATTGTTTCCTTAATTTCTTTTTCTACTTTCTCATTATTCGTGTATAGGAATGCAAGGGATTTCTGTGTGTTGATTTTATATCCTGCAACTTTACTATATTCATTGATTAGCTCTAGTAATTTTCTGGTGAGTCTTTAGGGTTTTCCATGTAGAGGATCATGTCATCTGCAAACAGTGAGAGTTTTTACTTCTTCTTTTCCAATTTGGATTCCTTTTATTTCTTTTTCTGCTCTGATTGCTGTGGCCAAAACTTCCAGAACTATGTTGAATAGTAGCGGTGAAAGTGGACACCCTTGTCTTGTTCCTGACTTTAGGGGAAATGCTTTCAATTTTTCACCATTGAGGATAATGTTTGCTGTGGGTTTGTCATATATAGCTTTTATTATGTTGAGGTATGTTCCTTCTATTCCTGCTTTCTGGAGAGTTTTTATCATAAATGGATGTTGAATTTTGTCAAAGGCCTTCTCTGCATCTATTGAGATAATCATATGGTTTTTATTTTTCAATTTGTTAATGTGGTGATTTACATTGATTGATTTGCGGATATTGAAGAATCCTTGCATCCCTGGGATAAAGCCCACTTGGTCATGGTGTATGATCTTTTTAATGTGTTGTTTGGATTCTGATTGCTAGAATTTTGTTGAGGATTTTTGCATCTATGTTCATCAGTGATATTGGCCTGTAGTTTTCTTTTTTTGTGACATCTTTGTCAGGTTTTGGTATTAGGGTGATGTGGCCTCATAGAATGAGTTTGGAAGTTTACCTTCCTCTGCAATTTTCTGGAAGAGTTTGAGGAGGATAGGTGTTAGCTCTTCTCGAAATTTTTGGTAGAATTCAGCTGTGAAGCCGTCTGGACCTGGGCTTTTGTTTGCTGGAAGATTTCTGATTACCGTTTCAATTTCCGTGCTTGTGATGGGTCTGTTAAGATTTTCTATTTCTTCCTGGTTCAGTTTTGGAAATTGTTACTTTTCTAAGAATTTGTCCATTTCTTCCACGTTGTCCATTTTATTGGCATACAACTGCTGATAGTAGTCTCTTTATGATCCTTTGTATTTCTGTGTTGTCTGTTGTGATCTCTCCTTTTCATTTCTAATTTTATTGATTTGATTTTTCTCTCTTTGCTTCTTGATGAGTCTGGCTAATGGTTTGTCAATTTTATTTATCCTTTCAAAGAACCAGCTTTTGGCTTTGTTGATTTTTGCTAATGGTCTCTTTTGTTTCTTTTGCATTTATTTCTGCCCTAATTTTTAAGATTTCTTTCCTTCTACTAACTCTGGGGTTCTCCAACTCTTCCTTTTCTAGTTGCTTTAGTTGTAGAGTTAGGTTATTTATTTGACTTTTTTCTTGTTTCTTGAGGTATGCCTGTATTGCTATGAACTTTCCTCTTAGCACTGCTTTTATAGTGTCCCACGGTTTTGGGTTGTTGTGTTTTCATTTTCATTAGTTTCTATGCATATTTTGATTTCTTTTTTGATTTCTTCTGTGATTTGTTGGTTATTCAGAGTGTGTTGTTCAACCTCCATATGTTGGAATTTTAATAGTTTTTCTCCTGTAATTGAAATCTAATCTTAATGCATTATGGTCAGAAAAGATGCTTGGAATGATTTCGATTTTTTTGAATTTATCAAGTTTAGATTTATGGCCAGGATGTGATCTATCCTGGAGAAGCTTCCATGAGCACTTGAAAAAAGGTGAAATTCATTGTTCTGGGTGAAATGTCCTATAGATATCAATTAGGTCTAACTGATCTAATGTATCATTTAAAGTTTGCGTTTCTTTGTTAATTTTCTGTTTAGTTGATCTGTCCATAGGTGTGAGTGGGGTATTAAAGTCTCCCACTATTATTGTGTTATTGTTGATTTCCCTTTCATACTGTTAGCATTTGTCTACATATTGCGGTGCTCCTATATTGGGTGCATATATATTTTATAATTGTTATATCTTCTTCTTGGATTGTTCCTTTGATCATTATGTAGTGGCCTTCTTTGTCTCTTTTCACAGCCTTTGTTTTAAAGTCTATTTTATCGGATATGAGTATTGCCACTCCTGCTTTCTTTGGTCTCTATTTGCGTGGTATATCTTTTTCCAGCCCTTCACTTTCAGTCTGTGTGTGTCCCTTGTTTTGAGGTGGGTCTCTTGTAAGCAGCATATAGAGGGGTCTTGTTTTTGTATCCATTCAGCCATCTTTGTCTTTTGGTTGGGGCGTTCAACCCATTTATGTTTAAATAATTATTGATAAGTATGATCTCGGTTACCATTTACTTTATTGTTTTGGTTCGGGTTTATACACCCTTTTCGTGTTTCCTGTCTAGAGAATATCCTTTAGAATTTGTTGGAGAGCTGGTTTGGTGGTGCTGAATTCTCTCAGCTTTTGCTTGTCCGTAAAGCTTTTGATTTCTCCTTCGTATTTGAATGAGATCCTTGCTGGTACAGTAATCTGGGCTGTAGGTTATTGTCTTTCATCATTTTAAGTATGTCTTGCCATTCCCTCCTGGCCTGAAGAGTTTCTATTTGAAAGATCAGCTGGTTATCCTTATGGGAATCCCCTTGTGTGTTATTTGTTGTTTTTCCCTTGCTTGCTTTTAATATTTGTTCTTTGTGTTTGATCTTTGTTAATTGATTAATACGTGTCTTGGGGTGTTTCGCCTTGGGTTTATCCTATTTGGAACTCTCTGTGTTTCTTGGACTTGGGTGATTATTTCCTTCCCCATTTAGGGAAGTTTTCAACTATTATCTCCTCAAGGATTTTTCATGATCTTTCTTTCTGTCTTCTTCTGGGACTCCTATAATTCGAATGTTGGAGCGTTTCATATTGTCCTGGAGGTCTCTGAGATTGTCCTCATTTCTTTTAATTCGTTTTTCTTGTTTCCTCTCTGATTCATTTATTTCTACCATTCTATCTTCTATTTCACTAATCCTATCTTCTGCCTCCGTTATTCTACTAATTGTTGCCTCCAGAGTGTTTCTGATCTCATTTATTGCATTATTCATTATATTTTGACTCTTTTTTATTTCTTCTAGGTCCTTGTTAAATCTTTCTTGCATCTTCTCAATCCTTGTCTCTAGCTATTTATCTGTGATTCCATTTTGATTTCAAGATTTTGGATCATTTTCACTATCAATATTTGGAATTCCTTCTCTGGTAGATTCCCTACTTCTTCCCTTTTGTTTGGTTTGGTGGGCAACTCTTCTGTTCCTTTACCTGCTGTGTATTCCTCTGTCTCTGCATCTTGGTTATATCGCTGCGTTTGGGGTGGCCTTTTTATATTCTGGTAATTTGTGGAGTTCTCTTTATTATGGAACTTCCTCACTTTGGGTGGGGGTTCTATCAGTGGCTTGTCAAGGTTTCCTGGATAGGGAGGCTTGTGTTGGAGTTTTGGTGTGGAGCTGGGTTTCTTCTCTCTGGAGTGCAGTGGAGTGACCCGTAATGGGTTACGAGACATCAAAAGGTTTTGGGATAATTTTGAGCTGCCTGTATATTGAAGCTCAGGGGAGTGTTCCTGTGTTGCTGGAGAATTTGCGTGGTATGTCTTGTTTTGGAACTTGTTGGCCCTTGGGTGGAGCTTGGTTTTGTGTAGGTATGAAGGCATTAGATGGGCTCCTATTGCTTAATGTTCCCTTGAATTCAAGAGTTCTCTAATGTTTTCAGGCTTTGGATTTAAGCCTCCCTGCTTCTGGTTTTCAGTTTA
>NW_017218029.1:0-12146 GCF_001704415.2 Capra hircus | reverse complement strand
AGGAAGCGCCAGTGGCGTTCCAGGCTCTCCAGCCTGCTCCTTCCTGGGAGAGGCAGCCTAAAAGCAAGGCAAGTCTGGCAAGGCTAGCCCCCGGCAGAGCAGCCTCGCGCCAGGAACTCTGCCAGATCGGGGCTCTGAACAGAGCTAGAGCTCTGCCGTACTGGAGGCCGCACTTAGCTCCGTGCAAGCAGGGCTTTCAACTTGACGGGGCTGGGCTGCCTCCTCTTCCCCGAGAGAGGCTCGCTTCCCTGCTGGCTGTGCACTCGCCTATCAGGCGGGGCGCAGGGCTCCTCCAGCAGGTCTTGCCTCAGGGCTGCTTCCCTGAGTTGGGGCTGTGGGCAGGAACCCAGACACGCAGGATCAGGCCCCAAACACCTGCACATGTCTCTGCTGGGGAGGAGAGTGCTAGGAACCTACGTCTGTCATACACTTTCTGGGCACCCAAGGAATCAGCCTCCGTGTGTGCGGGGCTGAAAACCCCAGCCAGGGGCCCTGGGGAGCCTGGTGCTCTCGGTGCGGCGCTGAATCTGGCGGCCAAGAAACCGCTGGAGGAGCCCTGCAGTTGCCCTTCCCTTCCCTCTGACAGAATTCTCACTGCTGGAGCCCTTGGCAGTGTGCAACCCACCAGCCCCCTAAGCCCTCCCAAGGACGACTGGCACCTAAAGTGCAAAGGCAAGGCAGGATTGGAGCTGAGGCAAGAAGGCACCAGTGGCGTCTCCCAGGCTCGCTGACTGCTCCTTCCTGGGAGAGGAGCCTAAAAGCAAGGCAAGTCTGGGCAAGGCTAGCCCCCGGCCGAGCAGCCTCGCGCCAGAAACTCTGCCAGATCGGGGCTCTGAGCAGAGCTAGAGCTCTGCCGTACTGGGAGGCCCGCACTTAGCTCCGTGCAAGCAGGGCTTTCAACTTGACGGGGCTGGGCTGCCTCCTCTTCCCCGAGGAGGCTCGCTCCCTGCTGGCTGTGTGCTCTCGCCTATCAGGCGGGGCGCAGGGCTCCTCCAGCAGGTCTTGCCTCAGGGGCTGCTTCCCCTGAGTTGGGGCTGTGGGCGGGAACCCAGACACGCAGGATCAGGCCCCAACCACCTGCACATGTCTCTGCTGGGAGGAGAGTGCTAGGGAACCTACGTCTGTCATACACTTTCTGGGCACCCAAGGAATCAGCCTCCGTGTGTGCGGGGCTGAAAACCCCAGCCAGGGGCCCTGGGAAGCCTGGTGCTCTCCGTGCGGCGCTGATTCTGGGCGGCCAAGCAACCGCTGGAGGAGCCCTGCAGTTGCCCTTCCTTTCCCTCTGACAGAGCTCTCACTGCTGAGCCCTTGGCAGTGTGCAACCCACCACCCCCTAAGCCCTCCCAAGGACGCTGGACCTAAGTGCAAAGGCAAGGCAGGATTGGAGCTGAGGCCAAGGAAGGCCAGTGGCGTCTCCCAGGCTCCACAGCCAGCTCCTTCCTGGGAGGGAGCCTAAAAGCAAGGCAAGTCTGGGCAAGGCTGCCCCGCGAGCAGGCGCCAGAACTCTGCCAGATCGGGGCTCTGAGCAGAGCTAGAGCTCTGCCGTACTGGAGGCCCACTTAGCTCCGTGCAAGCAGGGTTTCCTCTTGACTGGGCTCGGCTGCCTCCTCTTCTCCCGAGGAGGCTCGCTCCCTGCTGGCTGTGCACTCGCCTATCAGGCGGGCGCAGGGCTCCTCCAGCAGGTCTTGCCTCAGGGGCTGCTTCCCCTGAGTTGGGGCTGTGGGCAGGAACCCAGACACGCAGGATCAGGCCCCAACACCTGCCACATGTCTCTGCTGGGAGGAGAGTGCTAGGGAACCTACGTCTGTCATACACTTTCTGGGCACCCAGGATCAGCCTCCTGGTGTGTGCGGGGAAAACCCAGCCAGGGGCCCTTGGACCTGGTGCTCTCCGTGCGGCGCTGTCTGGGCGGCCAAGCAACCGCTGGAGGAGCCCTGCAGTTGCCCTTTCCTTCCCTCTGACAGAATTCTCACTGCTGGAGCCCTTGGCAGTGTGCAACCCACCAGCCCCTAAGCCTCCCAAGGACGCTGGGACCTAAGTGCAAAGGCAAGGCAGGATTGGAGCTGAGGCAAGAAAGGCGCCAGTGGCGACTCCCGGCTCCTGCTGCCTGCTCCTTCCTGGAGAGGCAGCCTAAAGCAAGGCAAGTCTGGGCAAGGCTAGCCCCCGGCAGAGCAGCTTCGCCGCCAGGAACTCTGCCAGATCGGGGCTCTGAGCAGAGCTAGAGCTCTGCCGTACTGGAGGCGCACTTAGCTCCGTGCAAGCAGGGCTTTCAACTTGACGGGGCTGGGCTGCCTCCTCTTCCCCCGAGGAGGCTCGCTTCCCTGCTGGCTGTGCACTCGCCTATCAGGCGGGGGCGCAGGGCTCCTCCAGCAGGTCTTGCCTCAGGGGCTGCTTCCCCTGAGTTGGGGCTGTGGGCAGGAACCCAGACACGCAGGATCAGGCCCCAAACACCTGCACATGTCTCTGCTGGGGAGGAGAGTGCTAGGGAACCTACGTCTGTCATACACTTTCTGGGCACCCAAGGAATCAGCCTCCGTGTGTGCGGGGCTGAAAACCCCAGCCAGGGGCCCTGGGAGCCTGGTGCTCTCGGTGCGGCGCTGATTCTAGGCGGCCTAGAAACCGCTGGAGGAGCCCTGCAGTTGCCCTTCCCTTCCCTCTGACAGAGCTCTCACTGCTGAAGCCCTTGGCAGTGTGCAACCCACCACCCCCTAAGCCCTCCCCAACCACGCCTGGCACCTATGTGCAAAGGCAAGGCAGGATTGGAGCTGAGGCAAGGAAGGCACCAGTGGCGTCTCCCAGGCTCGCTCAGACAGCTCCTTCCTGGGGAGGGAGCCTAAAAGCAAGGCAAGTCTGGGCAAGGCGAGCCCCCGGCCGAGCAGCCTCGCGCCAGAAACTCTGCCAGATCGGGGCTCTGAGCAGAGCTAGAGCTCTGCCGTACTGGAGGCGCACTTAGCTCCGTGCAAGCAGGGCTTTCCTCTTGACTGGGCTCGGCTGCCTCCTCTTCTCCCGAGGAGGCTCGCTACACTGCTGGCTGTGCTCTCGCCTATCAGGCGGGCGCGCAGGGCTCCTCCAGCAGGTCTTGCCTCAGGGGCTGCTTCCCCTGAGTTGAGGCTGTGGGCGGGAACCCAGACACGCAGGATAAGGCCCCAACCACCTGCACATGTCTCTGCTGGGGAGGAGAGTGCTAGGGAACCTACGTCTCTCACACACTTTCTAGGCACCCACGGAGTCAGCCTCTGGGAGTGTGGGGATGCAAAACCCAGCCAGGGGCCCTTGGAACCTGGTGCTCTCCGTGCGGAGCTTTGTCTGGGCGGCCAAGGAACCGCTGAAGGAGCCCTGCTGTTGCCCTTCGCTTCCCTCTGACAGAGCTTTCACTGCTGGAGCCCTTGGCAGTGTGCAACCCACCAGCCCCTAAGCCCTCCTCAAGGACGCTTGGGACCTAAGTGCAAAGGCAAGGCAGGGGTAGAGCTGAAGCCAGGAAGGCGCCAGTGGCGTTTCCGAGCCTCACACAGCCTGCTCCTTCCTGGGGAGGGAGCCTTAAAGCAAGGCAAGTCTGCGCAAGGCTCGCCTATGGCAGAGCATCTTGGTGCCAGGAACTCTGCCAGATCGGGCCTCTGAACAGAGCTAGAGATCTGCCGTACTGGAGTCGCACTTAGCTTCGTGTAAGCAGGGATTTCAGCTTGACGGGGACTTGCTGCCTCCTCTTCCCCCGAGGAGGCTCGCTTCCCTGCTGGCTGTGCACTCGGCCTATCAGGCGGGGGCGCAGGGCTCCTCCAGCAGGTCTTGCCTCAGGGGCTGCTTCCCCTGAGTTGGGGCTGTGGGCAGGAACCCAGACACGCAGGATCAGGCCCCAAACACCTGCACATGTCTCTGCTGGGGAGGAGAGTGCTAGGGAACCTACGTCTGTCATACACTTTCTGGGCACCCAAGGAATCAGCCTCCGTGTGTGCGGGGCTGAAAACCCCAGCCAGGGGACCTGGGAGCCTGGTGCTCTCCGTGTGGCGCTGAATCTGGGCGGCCAAGCAACCGCTGGAGGAGCCCTGCAGTTGCCCTTCCCTTCCCTCTGACAGAATTCTCACTGGCTGGAGCCCTTGGCAGTGTGCAACCCACCAGCCCCTAAGCTCTCCTTAAGGAGGACTGGGACCTAAGTGCAAAGGCAAGGCAGGATTGGAGCTGAGGCAAGAAAGGCGCCAGTGGCGACTCCCAGGCTCCTGCTGCCTGCTCCTTCCTGGAGAGGCCAGCCTAAAAGCAAGGCAAGTCTGGGCAAGGCTAGCCCCGGCAGAGCAGCTCGCGCCAGGAACTCTGCCAGATCGGGGCTCTGAGCAGAGCTAGAGCTCTGCCGTACTGGAGGCGCACTTAGCTCCGTGCAAGCAGGGCTTTCAACTTGACGGGGCTGGGCTGCCTCCTCTTCCCCCGAGGAGGCTCGCTTCCCTGCTGGCTGTGCACTCGCCTATCAGGCGGGGCGCAGGGCTCCTCCAGCAGGTCTTGCCTCAGGGGCTGCTTCCCCTGAGTTGGGGCTGTGGGCAGGAACCCAGACACGCAGGATCAGGCCCCAAACACCTGCACATGTCTCTGCTGGGGAGGAGAGTGCTAGGGAACCTACGTCTGTCATACACTTTCTGGGCACCCAAGGAATCAGCCTCCGTGTGTGCGGGGCTGAAAACCCCAGCCAGGGGCCCTGGGAGCCTGGTGCTCTCGGTGCGGCGCTGATTCTAGGCGGCCTAGAAACCGCTGGAGGAGCCCTGCAGTTGCCCTTCCCTTCCCTCTGACAGAGCTCTCACTGCTGAAGCCCTTGGCAGTGTGCAACCCACCACCCCTAAGCCCTCCCCAACGACGCCTGGCACCTATGTGCAAAGGCAAGGCAGGATTGGAGCTGAGGCAAGGAAGGCACCAGTGGCGTCTCCCAGGCTCGCTCAGACAGCTCCTTCCTGGGGAGGGAGCCTAAAAGCAAGGCAAGTCTGGGCAAGGCGAGCCCCGGCCGAGCAGCCTCGCGCCAGAAACTCTGCCAGATCGGGGCTCTGAGCAGAGCTAGAGCTCTGCCGTACTGGAGGCCCACTTAGCTCCGTGCAAGCAGGGCTTTCCTCTTGACTGGGCTCGGCTGCCTCCTCTTCTCCCGAGGAGGCTCGCTACCACTGCTGGCTGTGCTCTCGCCTATCAGGCGGGCGCGCAGGGCTCCTCCAGCAGGTCTTGCCTCAGGGGCTGCTTCCCCTGAGTTGAGGCTGTGGGCGGGAACCCAGACACGCAGGATAAGGCCCCAACCACCTGCACATGTCTCTGCTGGGGAGGAGAGTGCTAGGGAACCTACGTCTCTCACACACTTTCTAGGCACCCACGGAGTCAGCCTCTGGGAGTGTGGGGATGCAAAACCCAGCCAGGGGCCCTTGGAACCTGGTGCTCTCCGTGCGGAGCTTTGTCTGGGCGGCCAAGGAACCGCTGAAGGAGCCCTGCTGTTGCCCTTCGCTTCCCTCTGACAGAGCTTTCACTGCTGGAGCCCTTGGCAGTGTGCAACCCACCAGCCCCTAAGCCCTCCTCAAGGACGCTTGGGACCTAAGTGCAAAGGCAAGGCAGGGGTAGAGCTGAAGCCAGGAAGGCGCCAGTGGCGTTTCCGAGCCTCACACAGCCTGCTCCTTCCTGGGGAGGGAGCCTTAAAGCAAGGCAAGTCTGCGCAAGGCTCGCCTATGGCAGAGCATCTTGGTGCCAGGAACTCTGCCAGATCGGGCCTCTGAACAGAGCTAGAGATCTGCCGTACTGGAGTCGCACTTAGCTTCGTGTAAGCAGGGATTTCAGCTTGACGGGACTTGCTGCCTCCTCTTCCCCCGAGGAGGCTCGCTTCCCTGCTGGCTGTGCCACTCGCCTATCAGGCGGGGGCGCAGGGCTCCTCCAGCAGGTCTTGCCTCAGGGGCTGCTTCCCCTGAGTTGGGGCTGTGGGCAGGAACCCAGACACGCAGGATCAGGCCCCAAACACCTGCACATGTCTCTGCTGGGGAGGAGAGTGCTAGGGAACCTACGTCTGTCATACACTTTCTGGGCACCCAAGGAATCAGCCTCCGTGTGTGCGGGGCTGAAAACCCCAGCCAGGGGACCTGGGAGCCTGGTGCTCTCCGTGTGGCGCTGAATCTGGGCGGCCAAGCAACCGCTGGAGGAGCCCTGCAGTTGCCCTTCCCTTCCCTCTGACAGAATTCTCACTGCTGGAGCCCTTGGCAGTGTGCAACCCACCAGCCCCTAAGCTCTCCTTAAGGAGGACTGGGACCTAAGTGCAAAGGCAAGGCAGGATTGGAGCTGAGGCAAGAAAGGCGCCAGTGGCGACTCCCAGGCTCCTGCTGCCTGCTCCTTCCTGGAGAGGCAGCCTAAAAGCAAGGCAAGTCTGGGCAAGGCTAGCCCCCGCAGAGCAGCCTCGCGCCAGGAACTCTGCCAGATCGGGGCTCTGAGCAGAGCTAGAGCTCTGCCGTACTGGAGGCGCACTTAGCTCCGTGCAAGCAGGGCTTTCAACTTGACGGGGCTGGGCTGCCTCCTCTTCCCCCGAGGAGGCTCGCTTCCCTGCTGGCTGTGCACTCGCCTATCAGGCGGGGGCGCAGGGCTCCTCCAGCAGGTCTTGCCTCAGGGGCTGCTTCCCCTGAGTTGGGGCTGTGGGCAGGAACCCAGACACGCAGGATCAGGCCCCAACCACCTGCACATGTCTCTGCTGGGGAGGAGAGTGCTAGGGAACCTACGTCTGTCATACACTTTCTGGGCCACCCAAGGAATCAGCCTCCGTGTGTGCGGGGCTGAAAACCCCAGCCAGGGGCCCTTGGGAGCCTGGTGCTCTCGGTGCGGCGCTGATTCTAGGCGGCTAGAAACCGCTGGAGGAGCCCTGCCAGTTGCCCTTCCCTTCCCTCTGACAGAGCTCTCACTGCTGAAGCCCTTGGCAGTGTGCAACCCACCACCCCCTAAGCCTCCCCAACCGACGCCTGGCACCTATGTGCAAAGGCAAGGCAGGATTGGAGCTGAGGCAAGGAAGGCACCAGTGGCGGTCTCCCAGGCTCGCTCAGACAGCTCCTTCCTGGGGAGGGAGCCTAAAAGCAAGGCAAGTCTGGGCAAGGCGAGCCCCCGGCCGAGCAGCCCTCGCGCCAGAAACTCTGGCCAGATCGGGGGCTCTGAGCAGAGCTAGAGCTCTGCCGTACTGGAGGCCCACTTAGCTCCGTGCAAGCAGGGCTTTCCTCTTGACTGGGCTCGGCTGCCTCCTCTTCTCCCGAGGAGGCTCGCTACACTGCTGGCTGTGCTCTCGCCTATCAGGCGGGCGCGCAGGGCTCCTCCAGCAGGTCTTGCCTCAGGGGCTGCTTCCCCTGAGTTGAGGCTGTGGGCGGGAACCCAGACACGCAGGATAAGGCCCCAACCACCTGCACATGTCTCTGCTGGGGAGGAGAGTGCTAGGGAACCTACGTCTCTCACACACTTTCTAGGCACCCACGGAGTCAGCCTCTGGGACTGTGGGGATGCAAAACCCAGCCAGGGGCCCTTGGAACCTGGTGCTCTCCGTGCGGAGCTTTGTCTGGGCGGCCAAGGAACCGCTGAAGGAGCCCTGCTGTTGCCCTTCGCTTCCCTCTGACAGAGCTTTCACTGCTGGAGCCCTTGGCAGTGTGCAACCCACCAGCCCCTAAGCCCTCCTCAAGGACGCTTGGGACCTAAGTGCAAAGGCAAGGCAGGGGTAGAGCTGAAGCCAGGAAGGCGCCAGTGGCGTTTCCGAGCCTCACACAGCCTGCTCCTTCCTGGGGAGGGAGCCTTAAAGCAAGGCAAGTCTGCGCAAGGCTCGCCTATGGCAGAGCATCTTGGTGCCAGGAACTCTGCCAGATCGGGCCTCTGAACAGAGCTAGAGATCTGCCGTACTGGAGTCGCACTTAGCTTCGTGGAAGCAGGGATTTCAGCTTGACGGGGACTTGCTGCCTCCTCTTCCCCCGAGGAGGCTCGCTTCCCTGCTGGCTGTGCACTCGCCTATCAGGCGGGGGCGCAGGGCTCCTCCAGCAGGTCTTGCCTCAGGGGCTGCTTCCCCTGAGTTGGGGCTGTGGGCAGGAACCCAGACACGTCAGGATCAGGCCCCAAACACCTGCACATGTCTCTGCTGGGGAGGAGAGTGCTAGGGAACCTACGTCTGTCATACACTTTCTGGGCACCCAAGGAATCAGCCTCCGTGTGTGCGGGGCTGAAAACCCCAGCCAGGGGCCCTGGGAGCCTGGTGCTCTCCGTGTGGCGCTGAATCTGGGCGGCCAAGCAACCGCTGGAGGAGCCCTGCAGTTGCCCTTCCCTTCCCTCTGACAGAATTCTCACGGCTGGAGCCCTTGGCAGTGTGCAACCCACCAGCCCCTAAGCTCTCCTTAAGGAGGACTGGGACCTAAGTGCAAAGGCAAGGCAGGATTGGAGCTGAGGCAAGAAAGGCGCCAGTGGCGACTCCCAGGCTCCTGCTGCCTGCTCCTTCCTGGAGAGGCAGCCTAAAAGCAAGGCAAGTCTGGGCAAGGCTAGCCCCCGGCAGAGCAGCCTCGCGCCAGGAACTCTGCCAGATCGGGGCTCTGAGCAGAGCTAGAGCTCTGCCGTACTGGAGGCGCACTTAGCTCCGTGCAAGCAGGGCTTTCAACTTGACGGGGCTGGGCTGCCTCCTCTTCCCCCGAGGAGGCTCGCTTCCCTGCTGGCTGTGCACTCGCCTATCAGGCGGGGGCGCAGGGCTCCTCCAGCAGGTCTTGCCTCAGGGGCTGCTTCCCCTGAGTTGGGGCTGTGGGCAGGAACCCAGACACGCAGGATCAGGCCCCAAACACCTGCACATGTCTCTGCTGGGGAGGAGAGTGCTAGGGAACCTACGTCTGTCATACACTTTCTGGGCACCCAAGGAATCAGCCTCCGTGTGTGCGTGGCTGAAAACCCCAGCCAGGGGCCCTGGGAGCCTGGTGCTCTCGGTGCGGCGCTGATTCTAGGCGGCCTAGAAACCGCTGGAGGAGCCCTGCAGTTGCCCTTCCCTTCCCTCTGACAGAGCTCTCACTGCTGAAGCCCTTTGGCAGTGTGCAACCCACCACCCCCTAAGCCCTCCCCAACCACGCCTGGCACCTATGTGCAAAAGGCAAGGCAGGATTGGAGCTGAGGCAAGGAAGGCACCAGTGGCGTCTCCCAGGCTCGCTCAGACAGCTCCTTCCTGGGGAGGGATCCTAAAAGCAAGGCAAGTCTGGGCAAGGCGAGCCCCCGGCCGAGCAGCCTCGCGCCAGAAACTCTGCCAGATCGGGGCTCTGAGCAGAGCTAGAGCTCTGCCGTACTGGAGGCCCACTTAGCTCCGTGCAAGCAGGGCTTTCCTCTTGACTGGGCTCGGCTGCCTCCTCTTCTCCCGAGGAGGCTCGCTACACTGCTGGCTGTGCTCTCACCTATCAGGCGGGCGCGCAGGGCTCCTCCAGGAGGTCTTGCCTCAGGGGCTGCTTCCCCTGAGTTGAGGCTGTGGCCGGGAACCCAGACACACAGGATAAGGCCCCAACCACCTGCACATGTCTCTGCTGGGGAGGAGAGTGCTAGGGAACCTACGTCTCTCACACACTTTCTAGGCACCCACGGAGTCAGCCTCTGGGAGTGTGGGGATGCAAAACCCAGCCAGGGGCCCTTGGAACCTGGTGCTCTCCGTGCGGAGCTTTGTCTGGGCGGCCAAGGACCGCTGAAGGAGCCCTGCTGTTGCCCGTCGCTTCCCTCTGACAGAGCTTTCACTGCTGGAGCCCTTGGCAGTGTGCAACCCACCAGCCCCTAAGCCCTCCTCAAGGACGCTTGGGACCTAAGTGCAAAGGCAAGGCAGGGGTAGAGCTGAAGCCAGGAAGGCGCCAGTGGCGTTTCCGAGCCTCACACAGCCTGCTCCTTCCTGGGGAGGGAGCCTTAAAGCAAGGCAAGTCTGCGCAAGGCTCGCCTATGGCAGAGCATCTTGGTGCCAGGAACTCTGCCAGATCGGGCCTCTGAACAGAGCTAGAGATCTGCCGTACTGGAGTCGCACTTAGCTTCGTGGAAGCAGGGATTTCAGCTTGACGGGGCTGGCTGCCTCCTCTTCCCCCGAGGAGGCTCGCTTCCCTGCTGGCTGTGCACTCGCCTATCAGGCGGGGGCGCAGGGCTCCTCCAGCAGGTCTTGCCTCAGGGGCTGCTTCCCCTGAGTTGGGCTGTGGGCAGGAACCCAGACAGGCAGGATCAGGCCCCAACACCTGCACATGTCTCTGCTGGGGAGGAGAGTGCTAGGGAACCTACGTCTGTCATACACTTTCTGGGCACCCAAGGAATCAGCCTCCGTGAGTGCGGGGCTGAAAACCCGAGCCAGGGACCTGGGAGCCTGGTGCTCTCCGTGTGGCGCTGAATCTGGGCGGCCAAGCAACCGCTGGAGGAGCCCTGCAGTTGCCCTTCCCTTCCCTCTGACAGAATTCTCACTGCTGGAGCCCTTGGCAGTGTGCAACCCACCAGCCCCTAAGCTCTCCTTAAGGAGGACTGGGACCTAAGTGCAAAGGCAAGGCAGGATTGGAGCTGAGGCAAGAAAGGCGCCAGTGGCGACTCCCAGGCTCCTGCTGCCTGCTCCTTCCTGGAGAGGCAGCCTAAAAGCAAGGCAAGTCTGGGCAAGGCTAGCCCCCGGCGAGCAGCCTCGCGCCAGGAACTCTGCCAGATCGGGGCTCTGAGCAGAGCTAGAGCTCTGCCGTACTGGAGGCGCACTTAGCTCCGTGCAAGCAGGGCTTTCAACTTGACGGGGCTGGGCTGCCTCCTCTTCCCCCGAGGAGGACTCGCTTCCCTGCTGGCTGTGCACTCGCCTATCAGGCGGGGGCGCAGGGCTCCTCCAGCAGGTCTTGCCTCAGGGGCTGCTTCCCCTGAGTTGGGGCTGTGGGCAGGAACCCAGAACGCAGGATCAGGCCCCAAACACCTGCACATGTCTCTGCTGGGGAGGAGAGTGCTAGGGAACCTACGTCTGTCATACACTTTCTGGGCACCCAAGGAATCAGCCTCCGTGTGTGCGGGGCTGAAAACCCCAGCCAGGGGCCCTGGGAGCCTGGTGCTCTCCGTGTGGGCGCTGAATCTGGCGGCCAAGAAACCGCTGGAGGAGCCCTGCAGTTGCCCTTCCCTTCCCTCTGACAGAGCTTCTCACTGGCGGAAGCCCTTGGCAGTGTGCAACCCACCACCCCTAAGCCCTCCCCAACCGACGCCTGGCACCTATGTGCAAAGGCAAGGCAGGATTGGAGCTGAGGCAAGGAAGGCACCAGTGGCGTCTCCCAGGCTCGCTCAGACAGCTCCTTCCTGGGGAGGGAGCCTAAAAGCAAGGCAAGTCTGGGCAAGGCGAGCCCCCCGGCCGAGCAGCCTCGCGCCAGAAACTCTGCCAGATCGGGGCTCTGAGCAGAGCTAGAGCTCTGCCGTACTGGAGGCCACTTAGCTCCGTGCAAGCAGGGCTTTCCTCTTGACTGGGCTCGGCTGCCTCCTCTTCTCCCGAGGAGGCTCGCTACACTGCTGGCTGTGCTCTCGCCTATCAGGCGGGCGCGCAGGGCTCCTCCAGCAGGTCTTGCCTCAGGGGCTGCTTCCCCTGAGTTGAGGCTGTGGGGCGGGAACCCAGACACGCAGGATAAGGCCCCAACCACCTGCACATGTCTCTGCTGGGGAGGAGAGTGCTAGGGAACCTACGTCTCTCACACACTTTCTAGGCACCCACGGAGTCAGCCTCTGGGAGTGTGGGGATGCAAAACCCAGCCAGGGGCCCTTGGAACCTGGTGCTCTCCGTGCGGAGCTTTGTCTGGGCGGCCAAGGAACCGCTGAAGGAGCCCTGCTGTTGCCCTTCGCTTCCCTCTGACAGAGCTTTCACTGCTGGAGCCCTTGGCAGTGTGCAACCCACCAGCCCCTAAGCCCTCCTCAAGGACGCTTGGGACCTAAGTGCAAAGGCAAGGCAGGGGTAGAGCTGAAGCCAGGAAGGCGCCAGTGGCGTTTCCGAGCCTCACACAGCCTGCTCCTTCCTGGGGAGGGAGCCTTAAAGCAAGGCAAGTCTGCGCAAGGCTCGCCTATGGCAGAGCATCTTGGTGCCAGGAACTCTGCCAGATCGGGCCTCTGAACAGAGCTAGAGATCTGCCGTACTGGAGTCGCACTTAGCTTCGTGGAAGCAGGGATTTCAGCTTGACGGGGACTTGCTGCCTCCTCTT
>NW_017218028.1:0-22635 GCF_001704415.2 Capra hircus | reverse complement strand
TTTCCAGTCATTTAAAATGTACAGAAAATGCCTAGCAATGGGAACAAGTGCTAGCATTTGCCACAATCATCTAAAAGACTCTATGTGTTTTATGCAAAATGGGTACCTTCTGCAGAACCAGCACATAATCTCCAAAATCAGGAAATCATATGGTATCTACGTTATAATGTAATCCACCGCCCCACTTCCACTTTGCAATGTTCAAGTGTATGAATATATCTTTTGTTTCCATCTTCATCCTTTTTTCTTTATTTAGAGTGTTACTGAGATTTTCAGTTATTTGGACAAACTTGATGGATTGAAAGCAGACATGGTGAATAAGGGTTCTGGTGGCCTTTTCTATGTGGATTTTTTTTTTCACTGAAGATGGTTTGAATATTTATTCGTGTTGTAACATGTATGAATCCTGCATTCTTTCTCCCCCCATAGTAATGAAAAATCAATACTATGCCATTTACCATTTAGATATTTGTAAGCATACAGTGTTGTAGCAGACAACCTTTTCTTGTTTTGCAAACCAGTTTAATAATGTGCACCTTGGCGTGCTTTGGACAAACTCAGGAAACTGAGTCAGTGACTGAAATGGCCCAAGATATCACCTTAGATTCCATCTTCATCTGAAAACAAAACAGGCACTTCCTGGTGGTCCAGTGGCTGAGACTGGACACTCCCAAAGAAGGAGGCCCAGGTTCATTTCCTGATCCAAGAACTAGATCTCCCATGCCACAACAGAGAATTTGCATGCTGTAGCTAAATATCTGGCTTGCCTCAATGAAGGTTGACCTGGCGCAGCCAAATGAAAAACAGAAACAAATATTTAAAAAAATACAACCAAAGGAAAGGAAGGGTATGGTGGCTGTGCAGATTTACGGCTTAGCTTTCCCTATCGATAGAAAAGAAAAAAGAGTTTCAAAAGACTGTGTCTCATCCTTCTATCTGGCATATAGAGAGGATTCCTTTGAAATGAGATTTCTCTGGTAAATGTGACTCACAGAAGAGCTGTCTTGAACTTGGGTTTCAGAGATGATCATGTGTCCTCTAAAAAAATAAAAGTTAATTGGGTCCAACTAATCCTCATGCTGAGGTGGTATATTTTGTGGTAGCATTTGCTCCCCTTCACTTTGCATGTATCCCCATTTGTTTACACTGTCATCTACTGAAGACATCCTGATATTTGAAAGTTTGTAGTGATTACAAGTCGAGCTGTTGTATATAATCATGCGATCCTTTTTTGTCTGGACATGTTTTCAAAGCTGTTTAGTAAGTGCTGGACATGAAGGATTCAGGTCACAGGTGAGCCTTGTTTAGCTGTGGAAAAATCCAGCTATGTTTCTCTGTGGCTTGTGGGATCTTCTGGGGTAAGGGATCGAACTAGAGTGTCTTGCATTGTCAGGCAGATTCTTTACCACTGAGCCACCGGAGAAGCTGTGCCCTACCCCCTTTTCTTGAGTTGACTGGATCTAATAGGTGTGCAGTGCTACCTCACTGTTATTTTAGTTTGTCATTTCCTAATGCTATGTGGTTTTGAGTCTTTTTGATAGGCTTATTTACTATCTTTATATTTTTGTAGGCCAGGTGTTTAGGTGTATACATATTTTATGAGATTGTTCTAGATTTTTTGGTATATTTGGAGAACAATCCTTTATCAGATATCTATTTTATAAATATAGTTTCCTGTGGCTTGTGTTTAAGTTTTGTGAATAAGGTTTTTCACCGTTTCAATTTCTAATTTTTTAAAGTTGATGTTATATGTGTTTTCTATCCTTTTTTGGATAGCCTTTAGTGTGTTGTTGTTGTTGTTAAATTTTATAAGCAGAAGTGAGGTACCGTAGATACAGTTTTAAGCTAAGCTGAGGTGCCACAGATACAGTTTTGCCTTTTGTCTGTTGAGAAGTTTGAGTGAGTTTGGTGTACACTGTAACATTATGTCTACATTCATTTGACTGGATATAGCTTCCAGTTATTTGTCTAATTGGTTTTGGAGATATGATGGGAAGTCAGTTTTTCCAAGGGAAACTGAGGTCCATGAAACATGAACTCTTTTCGATCGGTCGGAATCACTTTCTGCTATTTCTGACAGATTTGACTTGTTTGGATATCTCATATGAGCGGAATCACAGAACGTTTGTCTTTTTTTGGTCTGGTTTATTTCACTTAATCTAATGACCATAAGGTTTGTCCACATTGTCGCATTGTCAGAATTACTGACTTTGAAGGGCCGAATCAGATTCCATTGTGTGTATACCACAGTTTGTTTATGGAATTGGCTGCCATGGACACTTCGATTGCTTCTGTTTGTTTGCCAGTGTGAATCATGCTGTTGTGAGTATGACGGAAGGAGTATCCATTTTTTTCAGCCCCCTTTCCCAATCCTTTTGGGTACATAGCATGAATTGGAATCGAACTATGTATTTCTTCCACGTGTTCGTTTTGGAGTCATTTGTGTAATGTCTTGCAGAGTGGCAGCACCATTTAATGTACTTTTTTGTATGGTGGAATACCGTTCAAGCTTCTGAATATACCTTGCGTTGCATATTCAGTCTCCCACCAACGGACACTTGAATGAGTTCTACCTTTGAGCTATTGTGAATGTCACTATGAATATTTGTGTACCAGTTTTTGTTTGAATTATTAACAAATACATTACCATATATAAAAGAAGCCACAAGGACCTACTGTACAGTTTAGGAAACTATTAAATATCTTATGATGATGTGTAATGCAAGAGAATCTCCAAAGGAATATATGAAAAGCACATAATAACCATGATATTTATTGTGGCAACACTATGAGTTATCATAGCACTACTCAACGTGTATTTATACATGTCACTAAAATATTTACATCTGTAAGGATATTATAAAAAATTATATAAAAACTCAAGAATTCAAACAGAGAATAAATAAACTTCCTGTCATTGCTCGTCATCATTTATACACTCATACTACCTGTAACACTCATTGTATAAGTGCTGGACTAGCAATTGACATTCTTGTAAACCAAGAGATTGTGAAGGTGTAAGGAAATATAGCTTATTGAATTCCTTAATGAAGGATTCTAGAACTCTATGTCCATGAAGTGAATGAAATTCCGTTTTAGTGAGCCACATTCTTACTAGAGTGATGAGCCTCCACCCCACCCAACGTTAGTTCACAATGAAATCCTGCAGTCCTCTGGCCTCAATGTCTGCTTCCTGCTACCGAGAAAGAAAAGATGAGGAAGTCCTGACAAAACCGATGCTATTTTTCTTTTTCTGATTTGTATTTTATCGCAGGGCCTGGCCAAAAGAGGGCCCAACCTGTTTTTAGAGTTCCATCCCAAGGGTTCCTCCGGCATGTTCCCTATGTTGACAAACTGCTGATTATTTTCAACAAAGGACAATGATCTGCACTTGACTATCTGTTGCTTGAGCTGGAATAGCAGGCATCCCTTGTAGTGCAGTCGTTCATGCGGAAGTAGACATCCCTGAAGCAATAGTATAAGAGGAACACATTTATCATGTAGACATCGCATCCCATGCATTTGTAATAATTTTTCAGTTATACCCATCATCATCGGAGGAACTGACTTGTCCCAGTAATAACGAGAGGACCCAGTAGAACGGTTCCTTGACTTATGAGTACTTCCTATGAGTACCCTTATGAGTCCTTCTTCCAATGTTGTTTCTCCTAGTTTGGTCATGAACAGTAGAAGCTGATGGCAGTGGTCCTTGAAATGTATGTCGATTCCCAGGTGGCGCAGTTGATCAAGAAATACTCTGCCTACCAGTGCAGGAGGTGGAAGTGATGTGGGTTTGATCCCTGGTTCAGGAAGATAACAATTCATACACATGTTTTCTGGGAACCAGTTTGATACTCATGAGTTTTTTCTTCTGTATCCAGAAAAACAAATGCTGTTCAAGGACACTGAAAGAACCCTGATTTCGAAAATCAGATCTGTATTGTGAACAATGCTTCGATATCCGTGAGTCGAAGCATAGTATTATGCCTATCATCCTTGTATTTCCCTCAGTGAAATATGTTGAGGAAAACTCTTCATTCGTGGTCTAGAGTCACGAAGAAGCTAAATAGCATTCATCCTTTACGTTGACAACTGTGAATCTAAATCTCCTGTGAATCCTATGTGACAACCACACATACCAACATGAGTTATCAGTATTATATCGATATTTTTAGTCCTATTGTATGTCAACTAAAAAAATCAATATCTAATTGTACATGAAGTCAAGACATAAAGTCAGTGCAAATACAAAATGTTCCATCCTTTGAGAAAGGGAGAAAAACATCTCTGTGCTTAGCCTATCGCATTTTTATGGATTAGATCCTTAAGTAGTTTATTCACCACACCCTATGAATGATTCACAAGTCTTCAGAGAAGAAAGGGTCATTTCTCTTAAACAATGAGTAGTTCAACTCTTCTCAAAGCAAAGTCATAAGTGAGTCTAATTTTGCGTGAGCCCATGAAAACTCAGTGTTTTCATTATGCTTGTGCTTATGATGGGAGGAGGTCTGAGAAGGCGCTTCTGAAGGATTATTCATACCAGTCTTTCTCATATGTATGGAGTCTTTAAAGATCGAATCACCGAGGTGTTGCTTCTACACTTGTACTAGGCCGAGCAGCAACATTCCCTTTCTCCCTAAGTGCAGTAGACGTCTGTCTTCTGTCCTCTGGAGTATGTATTGCTTGAGCTCACCACAGCCTAGTAGATGGAAATCGTCAGGATATTCTGGAAACCCTTTGGATTTCAGTCTGCTCAGGAGGTTACCACTGCTGCAAACCTCTGGATTTTACCACGCACTTTTAACAACCTCAGATGAAGGATACAAGTCAACACTCGTGACAGCCACGGGCTTCCATGGCCTATCCATGATTGTTGGCTTTGCTTTCATAATCATCCTGTTTCTTATACCAACTAAACTGTCACTGTATTTTTTCATGACCATTTTATCTTTGACGGTTTTTAGATCTATTATGGATTTTCCTATATATCTTCACTCATCGGTGAGGGTCTTCTGTTAGTAGTAGTTACGACAACTGACTTCCAGTCAGTTAGCTGTGGCAGAATAGAAAAAAGAATGACCCACTGTATATTATTCGTATTATGTATCAATATATTATTCGTTTTATTGTTTGCAGTCATCCACTTCCAAGTTTCCGAAATAAACTTTCAGAAAAATCACATCCTTTGGAATGTCCGTTTGACTGAATAGGAGCACGGAAATGCTATTCCATAAAATTGTTTACAGTTTCCATTCCATTCCTCCTGTTTGATGTAGATATTGGCCTTTGGTTCTATCACTAGCTTTGCAAGTAAAAAAATTCATTAGAGCTCATATGGTAATTTTACTGTTGGCAATAAGTTTAGCATAAAATGAACACAGAAGAGGTTACAGTAGACCAAATATGAAAGTCAGTTGAAAAGAAAACATAGTGTTGAATGTTGACAGTAGGAATATAGTTATGAAGTTCCTTTATTATTATTCTATCCTTCCCGTTTCTTTTGCAGGGGTGTTAATGTACAGATTCCAGTCCTATGGCTGGAGTGAAGAATAGTATCATGATTCTTGAGAGCAACTCTACTAAGTCTTCACGCTCATGTCACTCAAGGTTTTTTAATACCTATTATGTTAGTCGTGTTTGTAGTTTGTGAAGTCACATAAGTTGCATTCACTCAAGCAATAGTATCAAACAGCTATGGCATCAATTCTAGATGTGAATCGATATCGAATGTGAATCCATTTCACTGTGACAAGTGATTATTGCAGATATTCTATTCATGCCAGTAAGAAAGCTGTGCAGAAATAATATAATGTTTATGAAGAAAATAAGATTTGCTAATTTGTTGTATTATTCTCTTTCTTTTCAACAGATTGAATGACAACAGGCTCCACTTTTCATTCACTTGTATGACTATGAGCAGTTTGACCAAGTTGAAGAAGATGACTCGTTTGTAGTCTTCCTCATCAGCTCATTCCATCTACTGGCTTTCAAATCATTTAGTACAGAGCTCACCGTCTAGGTGTTCATCCAGTGTTTTGTTTGCTTATCATGCAGGATCATTTTCAAAGGAAAAGTATGTGTGTATGAGTTAGAGCTCTGATCCCAAGAGTCCATGTAGAAGCTTCCCCTGAGAAGTGTATCGTTTTTGCACCAATGCTACTGAAACGTGTGAATGTGGTATACCACGCATCCCAATAAGTGTCCACAGCTTCACAGGCTGCTTCTTTTGAAACGCCCAGTACTCATGACATTCCATTCATCTGAGGACTAAATATAGCCAACGTAGGCTGTGTTTGCCAAATAGACTTTGAAGTATTCTTCACACAGTCCTTCATCGACGCCAGTTTTCAGATCGAAGAAACCCTTGCTCCATGAAGTGTGTGAACACATATACTCATGTTTTGTTTGCGATTTTAAAGTCATTCTTCAGTTTTTGTTGGAGGAATGGTTCTGTATATGCCCCGTGGATCTGTGCATGAAAGCCCTAATAACTAATGTGAATCGACTTCACTACCAAGGGATGTTTTCATATCTATTGAGGATTTAGTTCATGTATTTCGATTTTAACTTTCTGTCTTACAGCCTTGTTTGTAGATCGAAGCTATTTGAAAGTGTCATCTGGTTTTCAATGGCTTGTGAGGTTATTCATGAGTGGTTTATAAAACCGAATGGATTGTACGTAGCCATACTTTGTTGTCATTCTATGAATTTGAAGAATGTCTGAAGAATGTCTGCAGTTATGCCTTAAAGATTCATACAATTGATGTCCAATATTTATCTCAATAGACTTGCTTTCAATTTGTAGTTTCCTATGCATATGTCTTTCTTTATGGATTTGGGTAGAAGTCGTATCGGAACACTGAAAAATCTGTGATATCAGCCGTGCTGACCTTCTTTCCGGTGGTCATCATTAAGATTTTCACGCTCACTGTCACTTTGTGGCAATGCTATGGATCCTAGTGGAAACAGGTGCCGTTCATCCTACTTTTGTGAAGATTGAACTCATCGTAGAAAGTGGAATTTGTTGAAATATTTATGGTATCAATATATCCTGTGTATATAATTACCCAGATTACGGGTGCGTATCTGATTGCTAAGTTATAAAATGTATGAGATAGATGTGATCCATCAATGGCGATTGGATACGTGGTGGAGAGGTATTTTGGTGATGCAAGAGATTTAAATGATGTGATCAGAGTATTTATATCCCTTTTATGTGGATAATGGGTCTTGGATCGATGTTTGAAACATTCCAACCTTGTCTTTTGTTATGCATGGGAAGTGTCCAAAACGAAGATGATGCAGGTACGTACTTCAAGGGTAAGTATAGGGTTGAGGGCGTGACTATGAAGTGGGTTAGGGTTAGGATGTGGATAGGGTGTCGGGTGAGGGAAGGGTTAAGGTTACAGTGTGCAGAACAGCCCCCAACCAAGAGGGTGAGGGTGGGTTAGGGTGAGGGTAAGGGCTCGGGGTGAGGGTTCAGGGTGAAGGTGTGGGTCTCACATCTGATAAACGATTGCATTCCAAATATACCCTTCATTTCCCTCGAACAGAGCTCTCACTGTTGGAGCCCTTGGCAGTGTGGAAGCCACCGGCCCCTAAGCCACCACAAGAACGCCTGGGGCCTAGGTGCAAAGGCAAGGCAGGAGCAGAGCTGAGGCCAGGAAGGTGCCAGTGGCGTCTCCCAACCTCGTGCAGACTGCTCCTTCCTGGGCAGGAAGTCTAGAAGCCAGGCAAGTCTGGGCAAGGCTCGCCCCAGGCAGAGCAGCCTCGCGCAAGGAACTCTGCCAGATCAGGGCTCTCAGCGGAGCTGGAGCTCTGCCATACTGGAGGCGCACTCCAGGAGGGGCAAGGCCCTCAACAGGGCTGAGGCTCTCTCCTCCACTTCAGTCTAGGGAACCACGTTCAGCCTCCAAAACTCGAAGGAGCCCTGCTGTTGCCCTTCCTTCCCTCTGACAGAGCTTTCACTGCTGGAGCCCTTGGCAGTGTGCAACCCACCACCCCTAAGCCCTCTGGGTGCAAAGGCAAGGCAGGGGAGCTCAGTGGCGTGCTCCTTCCTGGGGGAGCCTAAAAGCAAGGCAAGTCTGCTTGAACTCTGCCAGATCCTCTGAGCAGAGCTAGAGCTCTGCCGTACTGGAGGCGCACTTAGCTCCGTGCAAGCACTTGAGCTGCCTCCTCTTCCCCGAGGAGGCTCGCTGCTGGCTGTGCTCTCGCCTATCAGGCGCAGGGCTCCTCCAGCAGGTCTTGCCTCAGGGGCTGCTTCCCCTGAGTTGGGCTGTGGCGGAACCCAGACACGCAGGATCCCCAACACCTGCACATGTCTCTGCTGGGGAGGAGAGTGCTAGGGAACCTACGTCTCTCACACACTTTCTAGGCACCCACGGAGTCAGCCTCGGGAGTGTGGGGATGAAAACCCAGCCAGGGGCCCTTGGAACCTGGTGCTCTCCGTGCGGAGCTCTGGGCGGCCAAGAACCGCTGAAGGAGCCCTGCTGTTGCCCTTCCTTCCCTCTGACAGAGCTTTCACTGCTGGAGCCCTTGGCAGTGTGCAACCCACCAGCCCCTAAGCCCTCCTCAAGGACGCTGGGACCTAAGTGCAAAGGCAAGGCAGGGGTAGAGCTGAAGCCAGGAAGGCGCCAGTGGCGTTTCCGAGCCTCACACAGCCTGCTCCTTCCTGGGGAGGGAGCCTAAAAGCAAGGCAAGTCTGGCAAGGCTCGCCTATGGCAGAGCATCTTGGTGCCAGGAACTCTGCCAGATCGGGCCTCTGAACAGAGCTAGAGATCTGCCGTACTGGAGCGCACTTAGCTTCGTGCAAGCAGGGCTTTCAGCTTGACGGGGCTTGCTGCCTCCTCTTCCCCCGAGGAGGCTCGCTTCCCTGCTGGCTGTGCACTCGCCTATCAGGCGGGGCGCAGGGCTCCTCCAGCAGGTCTTGCCTCAGGGCTGCTTCCCCTGAGTTGGGCTGTGGGCAGGAACCCAGACACGCAGGATCAGGCCCCAAACACCTGCACATGTCTCTGCTGGGGAGGAGAGTGCTAGGGAACCTACGTCTGTCATACACTTTCTGGGCACCCAAGGAATCAGCCTCCGTGTGTGCGGGGCTGAAAACCCCAGCCAGGGGCCCTGGGAGCCTGGTGCTCTCCGTGTGGCGCTGAATCTGGGCGGCCAAGCAACCGCTGGAGGAGCCCTGCAGTTGCCCTTCCCTTCCCTCTGACAGAATTCTCACTGCTGGAGCCCTTGGCAGTGTGCAACCCACCAGCCCCTAAGCTCTCCTTAAGGAGGACTGGGACCTAAGTGCAAAGGCAAGGCAGGATTGGAGCTGAGGCAAGAAAGGCGCCAGTGGCGACTCCCAGGCTCCTGCTGCCTGCTCCTTCCTGGAGAGGCAGCCTAAAAGCAAGGCAAGTCTGGGCAAGGCTAGCCCCGGCAGAGCAGCCTCGCGCCAGGAACTCTGCCAGATCGGGGCTCTGAGCAGAGCTAGAGCTCTGCCGTACTGGAGGCGCACTTAGCTCCGTGCAAGCAGGGCTTTCAACTTGACGGGGCTGGGCTGCCTCCTCTTCCCCCGAGGAGGCTCGCTTCCCTGCTGGCTGTGCACTCGCCTATCAGGCGGGGCGCAGGGCTCCTCCAGCAGGTCTTGCCTCAGGGGCTGCTTCCCCTGAGTTGGGGCTGTGGGCAGGAACCCAGACACGCAGGATCAGGCCCCAAACACCTGCACATGTCTCTGCTGGGGAGGAGAGTGCTAGGGAACCTACGTCTGTCATACACTTTCTGGGCACCCAAGGAATCAGCCTCCGTGTGTGCGGGCTGAAAACCCCAGCCAGGGGCCCTGGGAGCCTGGTGCTCTCGGTGCGGCGCTGATTCTAGGCGGCCTAGAAACCGCTGGAGGAGCCCTGCAGTTGCCCTTCCCTTCCCTCTGACAGAGCTCTCACTGCTGAAGCCCTTGGCAGTGTGCAACCCACCACCCCCTAAGCCCTCCCCAAGGACGCCTGGCACCTATGTGCAAAGGCAAGGCAGGATTGGAGCTGAGGCAAGGAAGGCACCAGTGGCGTCTCCCAGGCTCGCTCAGACAGCTCCTTCCTGGGAGGGAGCCTAAAAGCAAGGCAAGTCTGGGCAAGGCGAGCCCCGGCAGAGCAGCCTCGCGCCAGAAACTCTGCCAGATCGGGGCTCTGAGCAGAGCTAGAGCTCTGCCGTACTGGAGGCCACTTAGCTCCGTGCAAGCAGGGCTTTCCTCTTGACTGGGCTCGGCTGCCTCCTCTTCCCCGAGGAGGCTCGCTACCTGCTGGCTGTGCTCTCGCCTATCAGGCGGGCGCGCAGGGCTCCTCCAGCAGGTCTTGCCTCAGGGGCTGCTTCCCCTGAGTTGGGCTGTGGGCGGGAACCCAGACACGCAGGATCAGGCCCCAACCACCTGCACATGTCTCTGCTGGGGAGGAGAGTGCTAGGGAACCTACGTCTCTCACACACTTTCTAGGCACCCACGGAGTCAGCCTCTGGGTGTGGGGATGCAAAACCCAGCCAGGGGCCCTTGGAACCTGGTGCTCTCCGTGCGGAGCTTTGTCTGGGCGGCCAAGAACCGCTGAGGAGCCCTGCTGTTGCCCTTCGCTTCCCTCTGACAGAGCTTTCACTGCTGGAGCCCTTGGCAGTGTGCAACCCACCAGCCCCTAAGCCCTCCTCAAGGACGCTTGGGACCTAAGTGCAAAGGCAAGGCAGGGGTAGAGCTGAAGCCAGGAAGGCGCCAGTGGCGTTTCCGAGCCTCACACAGCCTGCTCCTTCCTGGGGAGGGAGCCTTAAAGCAAGGCAAGTCTGCGCAAGGCTCGCCTATGGCAGAGCAGCCAGGAACTCTGCCAGATCGGGCCTCTGAACAGAGCTAGAGATCTGCCGTACTGGAGCGCACTTAGCTTCGTGCAAGCAGGGATTTCAGCTTGACGGGCTTGCTGCCTCCTCTTCCCCGAGGAGGCTCGCTTCCCTGCTGGCTGTGCACTCGCCTATCAGGCGGGGGCGCAGGGCTCCTCCAGCAGGTCTTGCCTCAGGGGCTGCTTCCCCTGAGTTGGGGCTGTGGGCAGGAACCCAGACACGCAGGATCAGGCCCCAAACACCTGCACATGTCTCTGCTGGGGAGGAGAGTGCTAGGGAACCTACGTCTGTCATACACTTTCTGGGCACCCAAGGAATCAGCCTCCGTGTGTGCGGGGCTGAAAACCCCAGCCAGGGGCCCTGGGAGCCTGGTGCTCTCCGTGTGGCGCTGAATCTGGGCGGCCAAGCAACCGCTGGAGGAGCCCTGCAGTTGCCCTTCCCTTCCCTCTGACAGAATTCTCACTGCTGGAGCCCTTGGCAGTGTGCAACCCACCAGCCCCTAAGCCCTCCTTAAGGACGGACTGGGACCTAAGTGCAAAGGCAAGGCAGGATTGGAGCTGAGGCAAGAAAGGCGCCAGTGGCGACTCCCAGGCTCCTGCTGCCTGCTCCTTCCTGGAGAGGCAGCCTAAAAGCAAGGCAAGTCTGGGCAAGGCTAGCCCCCGGCAGAGCAGCCTCGCGCCAGGAACTCTGCCAGATCGGGGCTCTGAGCAGAGCTAGAGCTCTGCCGTACTGGAGGCGCACTTAGCTCCGTGCAAGCAGGGCTTTCAACTTGACGGGGCTGGGCTGCCTCCTCTTCCCCCGAGGAGGCTCGCTTCCCTGCTGGCTGTGCACTCGCCTATCAGGCGGGGGCGCAGGGCTCCTCCAGCAGGTCTTGCCTCAGGGGCTGCTTCCCCTGAGTTGGGGCTGTGGGCAGGAACCCAGACACGCAGGATCAGGCCCCAACACCTGCACATGTCTCTGCTGGGGAGGAGAGTGCTAGGGAACCTACGTCTGTCATACACTTTCTGGGCACCCAAGGAATCAGCCTCCGTGTGTGCGGGGCTGAAAACCCCAGCCAGGGGCCCTGGGAGCCTGGTGCTCTCCGGTGCGGCGCTGATCTAGGCGGCCTAGAAACCGCTGGAGGAGCCCTGCAGTTGCCCTTCCCTTCCCTCTGACAGAGCTCTCACTGCTGAGCCCTTGGCAGTGTGCAACCCACCACCCCTAAGCCCTCCCCAAGGACGCCTGGACCTAAGTGCAAAGGCAAGGCAGGATTGGAGCTGAGGCAAGGAAGGCACCAGTGGCGTCTCCCAGGCTCGCTCAGCCAGCTCCTTCCTGGGGAGGGAGCCTAAAAGCAAGGCAAGTCTGGGCAAGGCGAGCCCCGGCCGAGCAGCCTCGCGCCAGAACTCTGCCAGATCGGGGCTCTGAGCAGAGCTAGAGCTCTGCCGTACTGGAGGCGCACTTAGCTCCGTGCAAGCAGGGCTTTCCTCTTGACTGGGCTCGGCTGCCTCCTCTTCCCCCGAGGAGGCTCGCTTCCCTGCTGGCTGTGCTCTCGCCTATCAGGCGGGCGCGCAGGGCTCCTCCAGCAGGTCTTGCCTCAGGGGCTGCTTCCCCTGAGTTGGGGCTGTGGGCGGGAACCCAGACACGCAGGATCAGGCCCCAACCACCTGCACATGTCTCTGCTGGGGAGGAGAGTGCTAGGGAACCTACGTCTCTCACACACTTTCTAGGCACCCAGGAGTCAGCCTCGGAGTGTGGGGATGAAAACCCAGCCAGGGGCCCTTGGAACCTGGTGCTCTCCGTGCGGAGCTTTGTCTGGGCGGCCAAGAACCGCTGAAGGAGCCCTGCTGTTGCCCTTCGCTTCCCTCTGACAGAGCTTTCACTGCTGGAGCCCTTGGCAGTGTGCAACCCACCAGCCCCTAAGCCCTCCTCAAGGACGCTTGGGACCTAAGTGCAAAGGCAAGGCAGGGGTAGAGCTGAAGCCAGGAAGGCGCCAGTGGCGTTTCCGAGCCTCACACAGCCTGCTCCTTCCTGGGGAGGGAGCCTTAAAGCAAGGCAAGTCTGGCAAGGCTCGCCGGCAGAGCAGCCAGGAACTCTGCCAGATCGGGCTCTGAACAGAGCTAGAGCTCTGCCGTACTGGAGCGCACTTAGCTTCCGTGTAAGCAGGGCTTTCAGCTTGACGGGGCTTGCTGCCTCCTCTTCCCCGAGGAGGCTCGCTTCCCTGCTGGCTGTGCACTCGCCTATCAGGCGGGGGCGCAGGGCTCCTCCAGCAGGTCTTGCCTCAGGGGCTGCTTCCCCTGAGTTGGGGCTGTGGGCAGGAACCCAGACACGCAGGATCAGGCCCCAAACACCTGCACATGTCTCTGCTGGGGAGGAGAGTGCTAGGGAACCTACGTCTGTCATACACTTTCTGGGCACCCAAGGAATCAGCCTCCGTGTGTGCGGGGCTGAAAACCCAGCCAGGGGCCCTGGGAGCCTGGTGCTCTCCGTGCGGCGCTGAATCTGGGCGGCCAAGAACCGCTGGAGGAGCCCTGCAGTTGCCCTTCCCTTCCCTCTGACAGAATTCTCACTGCTGGAGCCCTTGGCAGTGTGCAACCCACCAGCCCCTAAGCCTCCTTAAGGACGCTGGGACCTAAGTGCAAAGGCAAGGCAGGATTGGAGCTGAGGCAAGGAAGGCGCCAGTGGCGACTCCCAGGCTCCTGCTGCCTGCTCCTTCCTGGGAGGCAGCCTAAAAGCAAGGCAAGTCTGGGCAAGGCTAGCCCCGGCAGAGCAGCCTCGCGCCAGGAACTCTGCCAGATCGGGGCTCTGAGCAGAGCTAGAGCTCTGCCGTACTGGAGGCGCACTTAGCTCCGTGCAAGCAGGGCTTTCCTCTTGACGGGCTCGGCTGCCTCCTCTTCCCCGAGGAGGCTCGCTTCCCTGCTGGCTGTGCACTCGCCTATCAGGCGGGGCGCAGGGCTCCTCCAGCAGGTCTTGCCTCAGGGGCTGCTTCCCCTGAGTTGGGGCTGTGGGCAGGAACCCAGACACGCAGGATCAGGCCCCAACCACCTGCACATGTCTCTGCTGGGGAGGAGAGTGCTAGGGAACCTACGTCTGTCATACACTTTCTGGGCACCCAGGAATCAGCCTCGTGTGGGGATGAAAACCCAGCCAGGGGCCCTGGGAGCCTGGTGCTCTCCGTGCGGCGCTGTCTGGGCGGCCAAGCAACCGCTGAGGAGCCCTGCAGTTGCCCTTCCTTCCCTCTGACAGAGCTTTCACTGCTGGAGCCCTTGGCAGTGTGCAACCCACCAGCCCCTAAGCCCTCCTAAGGACGCTGGGACCTAAGTGCAAAGGCAAGGCAGGGGGAGCTGAGGCCAGGAAGGCGCCAGTGGCGTCCCAGGCTCCACAGCCTGCTCCTTCCTGGGGAGGGAGCCTAAAAGCAAGGCAAGTCTGGGCAAGGCTAGCCCGGCAGAGCATCTTGCGCCAGGAACTCTGCCAGATCGGGCTCTGAGCAGAGCTAGAGCTCTGCCGTACTGGAGCGCACTTAGCTCCGTGCAAGCAGGGCTTTCACTTGACGGGGCTGGGCTGCCTCCTCTTCCCCGAGGAGGCTCGCTTCCCTGCTGGCTGTGCACTCGCCTATCAGGCGGGGCGCAGGGCTCCTCCAGCAGGTCTTGCCTCAGGGGCTGCTTCCCCTGAGTTGGGGCTGTGGGCAGGAACCCAGACACGCAGGATCAGGCCCCAAACACCTGCACATGTCTCTGCTGGGGAGGAGAGTGCTAGGGAACCTACGTCTGTCATACACTTTCTGGGCACCCAAGGAATCAGCCTCCGTGTGTGCGGGGCTGAAAACCCCAGCCAGGGGCCCTGGGAGCCTGGTGCTCTCGTGCGGCGCTGATTCTGGCGGCCAAGAACCGCTGGAGGAGCCCTGCAGTTGCCCTTCCCTTCCCTCTGACAGAATTCTCACTGCTGAAGCCCTTGGCAGTGTGCAACCCACCAGCCCCTAAGCCTCCTTAAGGACGCTGGACCTAAGTGCAAAGGCAAGGCAGGATTGGAGCTGAGGCAAGAAGGCGCCAGTGGCGTCTCCCAGGCTCCTCAGCCTGCTCCTTCCTGGGAGGGAGCCTAAAAGCAAGGCAAGTCTGGGCAAGGCGAGCCCCCGGCAGCAGCCTCGCGCCAGAACTCTGCCAGATCGGGGCTCTGAGCAGAGCTAGAGCTCTGCCGTACTGGAGGCCCACTTAGCTCCGTGCAAGCAGGGCTTTCCTCTTGACTGGGCTCGGCTGCCTCCTCTTCTCCCGAGGAGGCTCGCTACACTGCTGGCTGTGCTCTCGCCTATCAGGCGGGCGCGCAGGGCTCCTCCAGCAGGTCTTGCCTCAGGGGCTGCTTCCCCTGAGTTGGGCTGTGGGCGGGAACCCAGACACGCAGGATAGGCCCCAACCACCTGCACATGTCTCTGCTGGGGAGGAGAGTGCTAGGGAACCTACGTCTCTCACACACTTTCTAGGCACCCACGGAGTCAGCCTCTGGAGTGTGGGGATGCAAAACCCAGCCAGGGGCCCTTGGAACCTGGTGCTCTCCGTGCGGAGCTTTGTCTGGGCGGCCAAGGAACCGCTGAAGGAGCCCTGCTGTTGCCCTTCGCTTCCCTCTGACAGAGCTTTCACTGCTGGAGCCCTTGGCAGTGTGCAACCCACCAGCCCCTAAGCCCTCCTCAAGGACGCTTGGGACCTAAGTGCAAAGGCAAGGCAGGGGTAGAGCTGAAGCCAGGAAGGCGCCAGTGGCGTTTCCGAGCCTCACACAGCCTGCTCCTTCCTGGGGAGGGAGCCTTAAAGCAAGGCAAGTCTGCGCAAGGCTCGCCTATGGCAGAGCATCTTGGTGCCAGGAACTCTGCCAGATCGGGCCTCTGAACAGAGCTAGAGATCTGCCGTACTGGAGTCGCACTTAGCTTCGTGTAAGCAGGGATTTCAGCTTGACGGGGACTTGCTGCCTCCTCTTCCCCCGAGGAGGCTCGCTTCCCTGCTGGCTGTGCACTCGCCTATCAGGCGGGGGCGCAGGGCTCCTCCAGCAGGTCTTGCCTCAGGGGCTGCTTCCCCTGAGTTGGGGCTGTGGGCAGGAACCCAGACACGCAGGATCAGGCCCCAAACACCTGCACATGTCTCTGCTGGGGAGGAGAGTGCTAGGGAACCTACGTCTGTCATACACTTTCTGGGCACCCAAGGAATCAGCCTCCGTGTGTGCGGGGCTGAAAACCCCAGCCAGGGGCCCTGGGAGCCTGGTGCTCTCCGTGTGGCGCTGAATCTGGGCGGCCAAGCAACCGCTGGAGGAGCCCTGCAGTTGCCCTTCCCTTCCCTCTGACAGAATTCTCACTGCTGGAGCCCTTGGCAGTGTGCAACCCACCAGCCCCTAAGCTCTCCTTAAGGAGGACTGGGACCTAAGTGCAAAGGCAAGGCAGGATTGGAGCTGAGGCAAGAAAGGCGCCAGTGGCGACTCCCAGGCTCCTGCTGCCTGCTCCTTCCTGGAGAGGCAGCCTAAAAGCAAGGCAAGTCTGGGCAAGGCTAGCCCCGGCAGAGCAGCCTCGCGCCAGGAACTCTGCCAGATCGGGGCTCTGAGCAGAGCTAGAGCTCTGCCGTACTGGAGGCGCACTTAGCTCCGTGCAAGCAGGGCTTTCAACTTGACGGGGCTGGGCTGCCTCCTCTTCCCCCGAGGAGGCTCGCTTCCCTGCTGGCTGTGCACTCGCCTATCAGGCGGGGGGCGCAGGGCTCCTCCAGCAGGTCTTGCCTCAGGGGCTGCTTCCCCTGAGTTGGGGCTGTGGGCAGGAACCCAGACACGCAGGATCAGGCCCCAACACCTGCACATGTCTCTGCTGGGGAGGAGAGTGCTAGGGAACCTACGTCTGTCATACACTTTCTGGGCACCCAAGGAATCAGCCTCCGTGTGTGCGGGGCTGAAAACCCCAGCCAGGGGCCCTGGGAGCCTGGTGCTCTCGGTGCGGCGCTGATTCTAGGCGGCCTAGAAACCGCTGGAGGAGCCCTGCAGTTGCCCTTCCCTTCCCTCTGACAGAGCTCTCACTGCTGAAGCCCTTGGCAGTGTGCAACCCACCACCCCCTAAGCCCTCCCCAACGACGCCTGGCACCTATGTGCAAAGGCAAGGCAGGATTGGAGCTGAGGCAAGGAAGGCACCAGTGGCGTCTCCCAGGCTCGCTCAGACAGCTCCTTCCTGGGGAGGGAGCCTAAAAGCAAGGCAAGTCTGGGCAAGGCGAGCCCCCGGCCGAGCAGCCTCGCGCCAGAAACTCTGCCAGATCGGGGCTCTGAGCAGAGCTAGAGCTCTGCCGTACTGGAGGCCCACTTAGCTCCGTGCAAGCAGGGCTTTCCTCTTGACTGGGCTCGGCTGCCTCCTCTTCTCCCGAGGAGGCTCGCTACACTGCTGGCTGTGCTCTCGCCTATCAGGCGGGCGCGCAGGGCTCCTCCAGCAGGTCTTGCCTCAGGGGCTGCTTCCCCTGAGTTGAGGCTGTGGGCGGGAACCCAGACACGCAGGATAAGGCCCCAACCACCTGCACATGTCTCTGCTGGGGAGGAGAGTGCTAGGGAACCTACGTCTCTCACACACTTTCTAGGCACCCACGGAGTCAGCCTCTGGGTGTGGGGATGCAAAACCCAGCCAGGGGCCCTTGGAACCTGGTGCTCTCCGTGCGGAGCTTTGTCTGGGCGGCCAAGGAACCGCTGAAGGAGCCCTGCTGTTGCCCTTCGCTTCCCTCTGACAGAGCTTTCACTGCTGGAGCCCTTGGCAGTGTGCAACCCACCAGCCCCTAAGCCCTCCTCAAGGACGCTTGGGACCTAAGTGCAAAGGCAAGGCAGGGTAGAGCTGAAGCCAGGAAGGCGCCAGTGGCGTTTCCGAGCCTCACACAGCCTGCTCCTTCCTGGGGAGGGAGCCTTAAAGCAAGGCAAGTCTGCGCAAGGCTCGCCTATGGCAGAGCATCTTGGTGCCAGGAACTCTGCCAGATCGGGCCTCTGAACAGAGCTAGAGATCTGCCGTACTGGAGTCGCACTTAGCTTCGTGTAAGCAGGGATTTCAGCTTGACGGGGACTTGCTGCCTCCTCTTCCCCGAGGAGGCTCGCTTCCCTGCTGGCTGTGCACTCGCCTATCAGGCGGGGCGCAGGGCTCCTCCAGCAGGTCTTGCCTCAGGGGCTGCTTCCCCTGAGTTGGGGCTGTGGGCAGGAACCCAGACACGCAGGATCAGGCCCCAAACACCTGCACATGTCTCTGCTGGGGAGGAGAGTGCTAGGGAACCTACGTCTGTCATACACTTTCTGGGCACCCAAGGAATCAGCCTCCGTGTGTGCGGGGCTGAAAACCCCAGCCAGGGCCCTGGGAGCCTGGTGCTCTCCGTGTGGCGCTGAATCTGGGCGGCCAAGCAACCGCTGGAGGAGCCCTGCAGTTGCCCTTCCCTTCCCTCTGACAGAATTCTCACTGCTGGAGCCCTTGGCAGTGTGCAACCCACCAGCCCCTAAGCTCTCCTTAAGGAGGACTGGGACCTAAGTGCAAAGGCAAGGCAGGATTGGAGCTGAGGCAAGAAAGGCGCCAGTGGCGACTCCCAGGCTCCTGCTGCCTGCTCCTTCCTGGAGAGGCAGCCTAAAAGCAAGGCAAGTCTGGGCAAGGCTAGCCCCCGGCAGAGCAGCCTCGCGCCAGGAACTCTGCCAGATCGGGGCTCTGAGCAGAGCTAGAGCTCTGCCGTACTGGAGGCGCACTTAGCTCCGTGCAAGCAGGGCTTTCAACTTGACGGGGCTGGGCTGCCTCCTCTTCCCCCGAGGAGGCTCGCTTCCCTGCTGGCTGTGCACTCGCCTATCAGGCGGGGGCGCAGGGCTCCTCCAGCAGGTCTTGCCTCAGGGGCTGCTTCCCCTGAGTTGGGGCTGTGGGCAGGAACCCAGACACGCAGGATCAGGCCCCAACCACCTGCACATGTCTCTGCTGGGGAGGAGAGTGCTAGGGAACCTACGTCTGTCATACACTTTCTGGGCACCCAAGGAATCAGCCTCCGTGTGTGCGGGGCTGAAAACCCCAGCCAGGGGCCCTGGGAGCCTGGTGCTCTCGGTGCGGCGCTGATTCTAGGCGGCCTAGAAACCGCTGGAGGAGCCCTGCAGTTGCCCTTCCCTTCCCTCTGACAGAGCTCTCACTGCTGAAGCCCTTGGCAGTGTGCAACCCACCACCCCTAAGCCCTCCCCAACGACGCCTGGCACCTATGTGCAAAGGCAAGGCAGGATTGGAGCTGAGGCAAGGAAGGCACCAGTGGCGTCTCCCAGGCTCGCTCAGACAGCTCCTTCCTGGGGAGGGAGCCTAAAAGCAAGGCAAGTCTGGGCAAGGCGAGCCCCCGGCCGAGCAGCTCGCGCCAGAAACTCTGCCAGATCGGGGCTCTGAGCAGAGCTAGAGCTCTGCCGTACTGGAGGCCCACTTAGCTCCGTGCAAGCAGGGCTTTCCTCTTGACTGGGCTCGGCTGCCTCCTCTTCTCCCGAGGAGGCTCGCTACACTGCTGGCTGTGCTCTCGCCTATCAGGCGGGCGCGCAGGGCTCCTCCAGCAGGTCTTGCCTCAGGGGCTGCTTCCCCTGAGTTGAGGCTGTGGGCGGGAACCCAGACACGCAGGATAAGGCCCCAACCACCTGCACATGTCTCTGCTGGGGAGGAGAGTGCTAGGGAACCTACGTCTCTCACACACTTTCTAGGCACCCACGGAGTCAGCCTCTGGGAGTGTGGGGATGCAAAACCCAGCCAGGGGCCCTTGGAACCTGGTGCTCTCCGTGCGGAGCTTTGTCTGGGCGGCCAAGGAACCGCTGAAGGAGCCCTGCTGTTGCCCTTCGCTTCCCTCTGACAGAGCTTTCACTGCTGGAGCCCTTGGCAGTGTGCAACCCACCAGCCCCTAAGCCCTCCTCAAGGACGCTTGGGACCTAAGTGCAAAGGCAAGGCAGGGGTAGAGCTGAAGCCAGGAAGGCGCCAGTGGCGTTTCCGAGCCTCACACAGCCTGCTCCTTCCTGGGGAGGGAGCCTTAAAGCAAGGCAAGTCTGCGCAAGGCTCGCCTATGGCAGAGCATCTTGGTGCCAGGAACTCTGCCAGATCGGGCCTCTGAACAGAGCTAGAGATCTGCCGTACTGGAGCACTTAGCTTCGTGTAAGCAGGGATTTCAGCTTGACGGGGACTTGCTGCCTCCTCTTCCCCCGAGGAGGCTCGCTTCCCTGCTGGCTGTGCACTCGCCTATCAGGCGGGGGGGCGCAGGGCTCCTCCAGCAGGTCTTGCCTCAGGGGCTGCTTCCCCTGAGTTGGGGCTGTGGGCAGGAACCCAGACACGCAGGATCAGGCCCCAAACACCTGCACATGTCTCTGCTGGGGAGGAGAGTGCTAGGGAACCTACGTCTGTCATACACTTTCTGGGCACCCAAGGAATCAGCCTCCGTGTGTGCGGGGCTGAAAACCCCAGCCAGGGGCCCTGGGAGCCTGGTGCTCTCCGTGTGGCGCTGAATCTGGGCGGCCAAGCAACCGCTGGAGGAGCCCTGCAGTTGCCCTTCCCTTCCCTCTGACAGAATTCTCACTGCTGGAGCCCTTGGCAGTGTGCAACCCACCAGCCCCTAAGCTCTCCTTAAGGAGGACTGGGACCTAAGTGCAAAGGCAAGGCAGGATTGGAGCTGAGGCAAGAAAGGCGCCAGTGGCGACTCCCAGGCTCCTGCTGCCTGCTCCTTCCTGGAGAGGCAGCCTAAAAGCAAGGCAAGTCTGGGCAAGGCTAGCCCCCGGCAGAGCAGCCTCGCGCCAGGAACTCTGCCAGATCGGGGCTCTGAGCAGAGCTAGAGCTCTGCCGTACTGGAGGCGCACTTAGCTCCGTGCAAGCAGGGCTTTCAACTTGACGGGGCTGGGCTGCCTCCTCTTCCCCCGAGGAGGCTCGCTTCCCTGCTGGCTGTGCACTCGCCTATCAGGCGGGGGCGCAGGGCTCCTCCAGCAGGTCTTGCCTCAGGGGCTGCTTCCCCTGAGTTGGGGCTGTGGGCAGGAACCCAGACACGCAGGATCAGGCCCCAACACCTGCACATGTCTCTGCTGGGGAGGAGAGTGCTAGGGAACCTACGTCTGTCATACACTTTCTGGGCACCCAAGGAATCAGCCTCCGTGTGTGCGGGGCTGAAAACCCCAGCCAGGGGCCCTGGGAGCCTGGTGCTCTCGGTGCGGCGCTGATTCTAGGCGGCCTAGAAACCGCTGGAGGAGCCCTGCAGTTGCCCTTTCCCTTCCCTCTGACAGAGCTCTCACTGCTGAAGCCCTTGGCAGTGTGCAACCCACCACCCCCTAAGCCCTCCCCAACGACGCCTGGCACCTATGTGCAAAGGCAAGGCAGGATTGGAGCTGAGGCAAGGAAGGCACCAGTGGCGTCTCCCAGGCTCGCTCAGACAGCTCCTTCCTGGGAGGGAGCCTAAAAGCAAGGCAAGTCTGGGCAAGGCGAGCCCCGGCCGAGCAGCCTCGCGCCAGAAACTCTGCCAGATCGGGGCTCTGAGCAGAGCTAGAGCTCTGCCGTACTGGAGGCCCACTTAGCTCCGTGCAAGCAGGGCTTTCCTCTTGACTGGGCTCGGCTGCCTCCTCTTCTCCCGAGGAGGCTCGCTACACTGCTGGCTGTGCTCTCGCCTATCAGGCGGGCGCGCAGGGCTCCTCCAGCAGGTCTTGCCTCAGGGGCTGCTTCCCCTGAGTTGAGGCTGTGGGCGGGAACCCAGACACGCAGGATAAGGCCCCAACCACCTGCACATGTCTCTGCTGGGGAGGAGAGTGCTAGGGAACCTACGTCTCTCACACACTTTCTAGGCACCCACGGAGTCAGCCTCTGGGAGTGTGGGGATGCAAAACCCAGCCAGGGGCCCTTGGAACCTGGTGCTCTCCGTGCGGAGCTTTGTCTGGGCGGCCAAGGAACCGCTGAAGGAGCCCTGCTGTTGCCCTTCGCTTCCCTCTGACAGAGCTTTCACTGCTGGAGCCCTTGGCAGTGTGCAACCCACCAGCCCCTAAGCCCTCCTCAAGGACGCTTGGGACCTAAGTGCAAAGGCAAGGCAGGGGTAGAGCTGAAGCCAGGAAGGCGCCAGTGGCGTTTCCGAGCCTCACACAGCCTGCTCCTTCCTGGGGAGGGAGCCTTAAAGCAAGGCAAGTCTGCGCAAGGCTCGCCTATGGCAGAGCATCTTGGTGCCAGGAACTCTGCCAGATCGGGCCTCTGAACAGAGCTAGAGATCTGCCGTACTGGAGTCGCACTTAGCTTCGTGTAAGCAGGGATTTCAGCTTGACGGGGACTTGCTGCCTCCTCTTCCCCCGAGGAGGCTCGCTTCCCTGCTGGCTGTGCACTCGCCTATCAGGCGGGGGCGCAGGGCTCCTCCAGCAGGTCTTGCCTCAGGGGCTGCTTCCCCTGAGTTGGGGCTGTGGGCAGGAACCCAGACACGCAGGATCAGGCCCCAAACACCTGCACATGTCTCTGCTGGGGAGGAGAGTGCTAGGGAACCTACGTCTGTCATACACTTTCTGGGCACCCAAGGAATCAGCCTCCGTGTGTGTGGGGCTGAAAACCCCAGCCAGGGGCCCTGGGAGCCTGGTGCTCTCCGTGTGGCGCTGAATCTGGGCGGCCAAGCAACCGCTGGAGGGAGCCCTGCAGTTGCCCTTCCCTTCCCTCTGACAGAATTCTCACTGCTGGAGCCCTTGGCAGTGTGCAACCCACCAGCCCCTAAGCTCTCCTTAAGGAGGACTGGGACCTAAGTGCAAAGGCAAGGCAGGATTGGAGCTGAGGCAAGAAAGGGCGCCAGTGGCGACTCCCAGGCTCCTGCTGCCTGCTCCTTCCTGGAGAGCAGCCTAAAA
>NW_017218027.1:0-12146 GCF_001704415.2 Capra hircus | reverse complement strand
TGTGTCTTGGAGGGTGTGGTTCCGCCTTCGGGTTCTACTTTCGGCACTTCTCTGTGTTTCTCTGGACTGGGTGATTATTTCCTTCCGCCATTTATGGAAGTTTCACACTGATTATCTCCTGAAGGATATTTCTCAGTTGGATCTTTCTTTCTGTCTTCTCTCTTCTTCTGGGATCCCTATAATTCGAATGTTGGATCGGCGTTTCATATTGTCGGCTGGAGGTCCTGAGATTGTCCTCATTTCTTTTTAATTCGTATTTTCTGTTTCCTCTCTGGATTCATGTTATTCTTACCATTCTTATCTTCTATTTCACTAATCCTATACTTCTGCCTCCATTTTTATCTAGCTAATTGTTGCCTCCAGATGTGTTTCTGATCTCATTATTTGCATATTAATCAAATTAACAAAGATCAAACACAAAGAACAAATATTAAAAGCAGCAAGGGAAAAACACACACAATAACACACAAGGGGATTCCCATTAGGATAACAGCTGATCTTTCAATAGAAACTCTTCAGGCCAGGAGGGAATGGCAAGACATACTTAAAGTGATGAAAGACAATAACCTACAGCCCAGATTACTGTACCCAGCAAGGATCTCATTCAAATACGAAGGAGACACCAAAAGCTTTACAGACAAGCAAAAGCTGAGAGAATTCAGCACCACCAAACCAGCTCTCCAACAAATTCTAAAGGATATTCTCTAGACAGGAAACACGAAAACGGGTGTATAAACCCGAACCCAAAACAATAAAGTAAATGGTAACGGGATCATACTTATCAATAATTACCTTAAACGATTATTTAAAAAGAATAAAAATATGCCATGTTATTGTAAAAAGACAGCAGAAATAATTTTTAAAAATTATTTCTACAAATACTAATTTTACTTACAATATTTTGGCACATTAATAAAACAATAAATTTTACCTGAAAGAACAAGCAAAGCAGACAAGGAAATTCACAAAGGGCAGTAACAAAATAGTAATCTTGACAGATATTCAATATATTTGTAAAGAAAACAAAGTGTCATTGTGTGAACAAAATATAGAGGGATCAATAGAAAAACAGAGGAAGCTCCTGAAAGAACTCAACTCACTATTAACTATCTTTTTTTGCAGGCACAGAAACTGACTCAAGTTAATTCTAAGAAGCAAAGCCCTGATGATATTATCTCTTCTTTTTTGTGTGTGTGTGTGTGTGAAATTTAGGAAAATTTAGGCTGGAGAAGGAAGAGGATAGAGACTTCAAGTGCCTTTAAGGAGGAGGAGGAAAGATAGGGGTTGAAGATTTGATTGTGTTATTTGAAAGCATTGGTGAAGCTCAAACAAGGGAGGTAGCAAGCCATGCAGGCCTACGGAAAAAGCATTTCCAGAAGAACAGCACTTGCAGTCTTTGGATCGGGAAGAAATGGAATTTGATGGAGGAAAACCAAGGCCAGTGTTGTCAAAAGGAGAACATTAGTGGGGAAAATAGTAAGAGTAGAAGGACAGAGAATGGAAAAGAGGAAGCAGTCAGGGACCATACTGCTGGAACCTTTTTATCTGGCAATAAACAGCTTGTACTCCTTAGGAGCATACTTCACAGCGACTAACAGTAACAGTGTTGATAATACTAAGCAACAATAAAAACACATAATGATAACATTTCGTATTTTTTACTATAGAAAACGAAGAAAGGAGATAAGAATACAATAGTCTGATTATTTATTTATACATAGAGTTTTCACCTGAGACCAGAACACACACACTCTTTATACAACTAAAAGTGGTTTAAGCTGACACTCAGCAAAGAGCTTTGGCCCAAGTAAACTAACTGGAAAGGCCTAGGAAAATATTCAAAGTGCAAATAAATCAATCAAGCTTTGAGGAAATAAACACAATTTATTTGAATTTCAATTTACACTCAGGAAATTACCTAAAATGGAGACAACAGATTCACTACAGCATAATCATCTGTAGTCCTTCCTCTTCAGTTCTGAGAGGGATGCTATCCCCCCTTGGTGATTAGCACCTTCCAGCATTTTGTGAAAGCTTAGAGGACTTAAATAAATTGAGGATGGGGGAGAGTGGGGAGAGACAAAGAGGAGGAGAAAGGAAGAGGAAACGGAGAGATTTCTCCTGGCACAGGTCTACAGATAGGGCTTCCTTGAATGGTGCACAGAGATTGCTAGGTATCTGTGCCAAAGTGGAGAAGGGGTAACATTCAACTCCAGGAGATTCAACTCCAAGAACCTACGGAGGCAGCCAAGTGTGCTGATGTCAGAACCAATACTTAAGAGGAACCCACAGGTCTGTGACACAGCCCTTGGAGACCGCAAGAAAAAAGGTTACCACAAGTATAATCGCACATTAGAGGAAGGAAAACTCTATGACCTGACAATTACTGAAATACATGAGACAATTCTTGCACAATCAGACTGTGTCAAGACTGAAACTCAATTAGTTTGATACAATGGGAAATTACACACGCAGAGAATTAGCTGTTAACTGTACTACATTTGTGTCCAAGGCAAGATAAGATACAAAACTGAAATCTTCACGTGTTCAACTAGGGTAAGACACATGTAACTGGAAAAGGTAAGGACGACTTCTAAAAAGGGTTTAATCACCCTGGACTATTTTCACCCACTATATTTACTATTCTTGGACAACATGTGGGGTGAGGCTTTGAAACACTGCCTGTGGAGCCTTCAGTGTGTGGGGCCATGGGCTGGCCTGTGGAAATGATGGACGTGGCTATGAAAAGACCCGGGATGGTGAGGCTAAAGTCCTGCTGAAATGGGCAGAGAGCTGAAGGAGAAGGAGTCACAGACTGCCTGCTGCACTGGAGACTTGTTCCACACATGTGAAAAGGAGAACTGGGAAGGTCCTGGGCCAGTGCTGCCCCAGATCAGCCCAGCAGCCAGCACAGACCCTCCCTGAGGGTGGCACACACTGGCACGATATGACACAAAACATGAGACGTGCTAAAGTATGCTGTATCTGCAAAACCACAGGCATCCTAGGAGAGACATGCCTTAAGTGTGGCATGCCTCCAGGCACTTCCAGCCTGCCTCCTTGGCAGTGCCCAAAGGCGAGGAAAGCACAAGTGGGTTTACCTGTGTGACCCTATGCCGGGATATGCTTGGTGAGGGAGGGAACAGAGAAAAGACAAGGGCGATGGGTAAACTGCATGTCCCAAGGGACCTCAGGAGAGTGGGAGACAGACAAGCCCCTGGGGCAGTTCAGGGCCTGCTGGTTTTCAGGGTCCAGACCTTAGGCAGTAGCAGTTGTTGCCAAAGATACCCCATGGTCCGTGATGAAAGTTCTGACATGAATTACTTCTTTACATCTTTCAGGGTGTAATCCCTCAGCTATCTCAGCAGAAAACCAAGACAGAGTCAGCCTTATTATGAAGACATGTGTGATTGTGGCTTTGGAGTGGGGTGCTTTGCATGAACGCCAGTAAGATTATCAGGAGACACACCAAGGTTTTAAGATAACATATTTAAGTTCAGCTCGGACTGAAAGGACCAGCAATAGTACAAAATAAGAGCGCTGGACTCCTACCTTCTACAAGCAGGATGCAGGCTAGGGAGACTGTTTCATGTAACCATATACTAGCCACCTTTCATGCAATGGCCATCATGTCAGGGGGTAGAATTAAAAAATCAGAGACTGAAGCCTAGGAAGTTTCCAGGCCTTAAATACTAATCAAAGGACTGCCCACAAGAACCCGTGGGATTTCAGAAACTGCTACTATTGACTCCCATCTCCCCTCCCCTTTCTGGAACAGGAGTGTCTATGAAGGTTATCTATGCCTGACCCACCACTGTATGTTGGCTGTGAAAGTGAGCAGATTAACTCATCTCTTTTGTTCACACATCCTCAGGTCTAGAGGAACTACACTTGTATAATTGAATTGATGTGTTGGAGACTTGAGAGGGTCCTGGACTGCAAGATCAAACCAGTCAATCCTAAAGTAAATTTCTGTTGCATATTCATTGAAAGGACTGATGCTGAAGCTGAAGCTCCAATACTTGGGCTATGTGATGCGAATAACTGACACACTGGAAAAGACCATGATGTGGAAAAAAATGAAGGTAGGAGAAGAGGACAGCAGAGGATGGGATTGTTGGATAGCATCATCGACTCAATGGACTTGAGTCTGGGCAAGCTCCTGGAGTTGATGGACAGGGAAGCCTGCAGTGCTGGCAGTCCATGGGGTTGCAAAGAATACGACACAACTGAGCAACAGAACACTTGAGATACTGTATACGTGGACCCTGATCCATAGCTGGACCTGACTTAAATGACAAGGTCCTGAACTTCAAGTTAATGCTGTAACGGATAAATTATTTAAAAGCATTGGCAGGAAAATGCATTTTGGACATACAAGCATGTAAACAATATCTGGTCATGTGTGTACCACGTGGTTTTCAATTATGTCCACAGTTCCTTCCTTCTCCCCTTCACATGCGTGGTGGACTTAGTGGCTCACTTCTAATGTTAGAATATTGTAGAAACGAACAATGAAGCATCTGAGACTAGGCCATAAAAGGCACTGCAGCGTCCTTGCGCATCCTCTTGGATCACACACTCTAGAAGCCAGCTTAGTCATATCTTGAGAACACTCAGGGAGCTCTTTAGAGAGGCCCATGTGAAAGAACCGAGGCTTTCTCCCAACAGCCAGCAAGCAAACTGGTTTTGACAGCTATGTGAGTAAGCCGTCTTGGAAGGAAATCCACCAGTGCATGTCAAGCGCTTCAGAGGATGGCAATCTCATGAGACACTGAGGCAGAACACTCAGCTGAATTACTCCTGGATTCCCAACTTTCAGCAGCAGTAATGAAAAAATATTGTTTTAAGCTGCTAGTTCTGGGTAACTGGTTTATGCAGCAGTTCAGTAATGCACTGCCAACTTTGAGCAATGTCTTTATTCAGGGCTGCCTGTCCATCTAGTCCAATCTAATCCACAATCTGCTACTTCAGTTTAGAAAACATAGCCCACCCTTGATTTGACCACCCTCAGTATCAGATCACATATCATTTCACTCACCTGAATATCTCATCAGCCTTGCCTAGCCTCAGCAATGATCCTCTCAGTTGAGCCAGAATCTAACCTCACCCTTATAGTGGTCTTAATAAGCTTCCATCCACTGACACCCATTCTGTTATTGTTGTCCATTGCTTTTCAGTCTCCCATCTCTGTTTGCAATCCCATGGACCCACCCTGGTTCCTTAGCTATAACTCCCACCTGCATCCCCGCTGGAGGTAGATGTAAGCTCAATCGCTCTCCCATATTATAACACCCCACTGTAGTACTCTTACCTTGAATAAAGTTTTTCTTACCACCTTTCCTAAGTGTTATGAATAATTTTTTAACATATCCAAGTTCTGTTAGTAAGAATTATTCTCAAAGGAATATAGTTTTATACCATTACTCTTTATGCTATATTCACTTGGGAGAAAAATTTCTAGAATTAAAACATTTTATGTTTCTACCATACAAACAGAAAATATCTTTGAAAATACATTTACATATCTTAAAACATGTAGTAATCTGAAAAGGATGTGTATAAAGACATGTCATTGTATATACACACATAACCTCAGAGCTCCAAGGAAAATTTCTCAGTAAACTATAAATGAAAACATTCAGCCTGAAAATAGTGAAATCTTTGGAATCAACTTGCCAAAAATCTTAGACAATGAAATTTTAATTAAAAAATATGCATACATAAAAATATTTGGAATTCAGACAAAATTTTTAAAGAAAGATAGCTCAATCCCTAAACCATCTATGGAAAAAAAAAAAAAAAAACAGAAAAGAAAGAAATCCTGAGTATCATGTAACAACCTATAATGGAAAAGAACCTACAAAAGAATAGATAAGGTATCTGCATAACTAAAATCACTCCTATATACAACTGAAACTCAACATTGTAAATCAAATATATTTACAGGAAAAAAGACCTGTAAACAAAGCTTCTAAAATCAAAGTTTATAAAGAAAAAAAAATCCTAAAGAATGTAGAAAGTATGTATGAATTGAAAACAAAAAATAGAAAACAACAAAAATAAAACTTGTTGGGATAATAAAACAAGAGCTGCTTCTTGGAAAAAGAAAATCAGAAATATTGATACAACTGTGGCAAATCTAATAATGGGAGAAGGAGGTTAATTCCAATCCTACAAATGAGAAATGAAATGGGATTCTGAGAGGATAATATTCAACTCTGAGTGGAATCACTTTTGTTTCAGGAAAGGTCCAGTCAAGCAAAAACCTGGGGAAAGAAAGGGAAGGAAAGAAAGAGGAAGAGAGACAAGGGAAGGAAGAGAGACAAGGGAAGAAAGCAAGACAAAGAAAGGAAAGGAGAAGGAAAGAAAAGTAAATGTCTCAACAAATGTTGTAAACTATCCAATAAAACAATTCTCTTCAAGATCTAAAAACAGAAACGGAAATTTATTAAGCCAGATACTCATTGCTTCTGATGGTACTCACAACAAGAAAGCCCATTTACACATCACTGTTTAGAAGTTTAGAACTGGCCAATACAATACGATTATTTAAAAAAAGAAAAATATGCCATGTTATTTGTAAAAAGACAGACAGCAGAAATAATTTTTTAAAAATTATTTCTACAAATACTAATTTTACTTACAATATTTTGGCAACATTAATAAAACAATAAATTTTACCTGAAAGAACAAGCAAAGCAGACAAGGAAATTCACAAACGGCAGTAACGAAATAGTAATCTTGACAGATATTCAACATATTTGTAAAGAAAACAAAGTGTCATTGTGTGAACAAAATATAGAGGTATCAATAGAAAAACAGAGGAAGCTCCTGAAAGAACTCAACTCACTATCAACTATCTTTTATTTGCAGGCACAGAAACTGACTCAAGTTAATTCTAAGAAGCAAAGCCCTGATGTTATTATCTCTTCCTTTTTTTTTGTGTGAAAATTTAGGAAATTTAGGCTGGAGAAGGAAGAAGAGGATAGAGACTTCAAGTGCCTTTAAGGAGGAGGAAAGAGAGGGGGTTGAAGATTTGATTGCGTTATTTGAACAGCATTGGTGAAGCTCAAACAAGGGAGGGAGCAAGCCATGCAGGCCTACGGGAAGAGCATTTCCAGAATAACAGCACTTGCAGTCTCTGGATCCGGAAGAAATGGAATTTGATGAAGGAAAACCAAGGCCAGTGTTGTCAAAAGGAGAACATTAGTAGGGAAAATAGCAGAGCAGAAGGACAGAGAATGGAAGAGAGGAAGCAGTCAGGGACCATATTGCTGGAACCTTTTAATCTGGCAATAAATACAACTTGTACTCCTTAGGAGCATACTTCACAGCAAACTAACAGTAACAGTGTTGATAATACTAAGCAACAATAAAAACACATAACGAAAACATGCCTTATTTTTTACTATAGAAAACGAAGAAAGGAGATAAGAATACAATAGTCTGCATATTTATTTATACATAGAGTTTTCACCTGAGACCAGAACACACACACACACACTCTTTATACAACTAAAAGTGGTTTAAGCTGACACTCAGCAAAGAGCTTTGGCCCAAGTAAAACTAACTGGAAAGGCCTAGGAAAATATTCAAAGTGCAAATAAATCAATCAAGCTTTGAGGAAATAAACACAATTTATTTGAATTTGAATTTACACTCAGGAAATTACCTAAAATGGAGACAATAGATTCACTAGAGCTTAATCATCTGTAGTCCTTCCTCTTCAGTTCTGAGAGCGATGCTAACCCCTTGGTGATTAGCACTTTCCAGCATTTTGTGAAAGCTTAGAGGACTTAAATAAATTGAGGCAGGGGGAGAGAGGGGAGAGACAAAGAGGAGGAGAAAGGAAGAGGAAACAGACGGATTTCTCCTGGCACAGGTCTACAGACAGGATCCCAGCTTCCTTGAATGGTGCACAGAGATTGCTAGGTATCTGTGCCAGAAGTGGAGAAGGGGTGACATTCAACTCCAGGAGGAGATTCAACTCCAAGAACCTACGGAGGCAGCCAAGTGTACTGATGTTCAGGAACCAATACTTAGAGGGTACCCCAGAGGTCTGTAAAGAGCCCTTGGAGACCGCAAGAAAAAAGGTTTCCACATGTATAATCACAGATTAGTTGGTAGGATAGATTAGAGGAAGGAAAACTCTATGACCTGACAATTACTGAAATACATGAGACAATTCTTGCACATCAGACTGTGTCAAGAAAGACTGAAACTCAATTAGTTTGATACAATGGGAAATTACACACGCAGAGAATTAGCTGTTAACTGTACTACATTTGTGTCCAAGGCAAGATAAGATACAAAACTGAAATCTTCACGTGTTCAACTAGGGTAAGACACATGTAACTGGAAAAGGTAAGGACGAGTTCTAAAAAGGGTTTAATCACCCTGGACTATTTTCATCCACTATATTTACTATTCTTGGACAACTCCATTGTAGCTTAAGGGTAAGAGAACTCAATTTAGCCCAGTTCAAAAGCTGAACAGATTCCCTGTGTTTGATCCTTTTCAGTTAAAACTATGGGTCCAGCACAAATCAAAGTGCACGTCAAGGCCTTTTTCCTTTGGGAATTTTAACTTGCTTTGCTACTGTGTCTGACAGGGATATGCCTACCTCATTGTGACTACAGGCCAGCCAAATGGCAAAGGGGATGGAATGAATCAAATTCCCCTTTTGATCACTCAATAGGAGGTCCACAGGCACCAGGTCTCATTCTATTAACTATCTCTGCTTCTCCAACTGCAGTCAATGATACACAGGGCCTGCTTGATGCTTGCAAGGCTCTCTCACCAAACACAGGCATTTTAATGGCTGGCTTCCTTGAGATGTCCCTGGGCTAGGTAAAAGCACTCTGAGATAGTGTTCCTTCTACCTTGGCTCTATGCCTGGAGTGAATGTATGCCTCTTCCTCAGCTGGGACAAGAAGCCACAGCTCTTCACTTATTAAATCCCGTGTCTGGTCCAAACTCACATCAGAGCTTCTCCATCAACTTCTCCACTGCATGCTTTCAGAGCCAGGTTATCTTAGATCAGCCCAAGAGGCACTTCAGAGAGTGACATTCAAATCTGGCTATATAGCTGATACTGAGATCTTCAAGGCATGAAAACAGTTGAAAACTACGTTGCTAAAACACTCTACAGATTATATGTATAGTAGAGCTTTCGAACTTACAAGTAACATCGAATACCAAAATAGGTTGTTACTTTTCCTTTCTCCACTTCTCTCATTCTCTCTCTCACACACACATGCACACATTCTTTTTACATGTTAAGACAATTTTATGAAAAACAGATAATAGATTTTTAAATAACATCTCAATATGCAGATCAAACAAAATTGTACTTCCTGTATTTAAAACAAAATCACATAAATTACCCATCGCTTTCCCTATATTTGATATTACAGAATAATGCTATAATTTGATCTTTTTGTTTTTAATGGGGTTTTTAACTTTGACTGCAATACTTGCTTCAGACTTACTGAAAGCTGAATTAACTTTTTTTTTCTTTTTTTGACCTCCTACTTTTAGATTTGATGGGTGATGATTCAAAATCAGATGTGTTCACAGTAATGGATGCTATTTCCACCAATCCTGCTTGAAGGGGTTCCAGTGATACCTGAATAACAACTTTTGTTTCAGGAGACAATCCTTCTAGCTGCTTAGGCTTCTTAAACATTTGATGACACTGGGTCTTGTGCTCCCTTTTCTCTTTGAAAGTTAAAAACTGTAGCCGACATTTGGAACACTGGTGAAAACTCTTTTCCCAGTGCCCTCTATGATGACGTCTGTATGCTGTTGCAGTCTTAAAAATTTTGAGACAAAACGGGCAAAGTAAATTCTTAGTGTTACCATGGCATGCTCGGGAAATGTGCATCCACATCTGCAAAAAATGATGATCTGTAACTGCAAACCTGGCATACATAGGGCATTTCACCAGGCTTATGATTGTCTTTCATGTGCTCTAAGAGAACCTGATCTGTCTCAAAGGACAACTCACAGATCTGACAGACTGCGGAGGGCCCCTGGGGAGTGTGGACACTTTCAATGTGACACTGCAGCTGGAAGGGAGTAGGAAACTAGGCGGAGGCAGTGCTGGCAGGTGGTGTGGTTTTTCCAGCTGTCACCTCTCTGCCTCTCAAGTTCCAAATGGCTGCTTCATGTGATTCATAAACTTGACATTTTTTAGAACTTTCAAGCAGCTGAGGCATTTAAACGCTGTGTGGGTCTTCGGTTCTGGCTGGCCCAACTCCTATAAGCTCTCCATAGTAGAAGTCACGAAGTAACACAATCAGATTTCCTTCTGTGGGATCAACAATCTTGTTTGGACTTGCTAAACTTGGAAAATCAGTTTTTTGTCAGTCCATTTTCCCCTAAAGGTCTTACAAACTTGCAATGAACACTGTCCTTTGGAAAAGGTGTCGGACAAGGTTCTCCATTCTGAGCGTGGCTTAGTGAGGTATGGACACGGTCTGGTGTGCTTTGCTGAGTGGGCACTGTATGAAAAATACCTGAAGGGGAAAAACCTAAAGAATGTTCCCCTATAATGCCATCACTGAGCTTAGGCCTTCTGGGATTTCTGCTATTTGTTTCACAAGTGGAAAGTTGCTTTGATACATGAGGACTTTTATTCATATCTCCTGCAGAAACTGCTCTTTCTACTGGATGCTGACATGAACTTGTGAAGGTAATCAAAGAAGAACATAACTCCTTTGAAAAGCAATTAGGTACTATCTCTGGTGAAATATTTTTATAATCAGCTTTAGACGGAGGTTCAGTAATAATAGGACTCTCTGGTGATCTTGGTTCAGAGTCAGAAACTGGCAAGACAGTCTTTGCTTCTGATGTAGGAGTCACATGACTAACAGGCTGTAATCTGTGAGCCTTACCTTTCCTGAAATGAGCATACCTTTTTCTCCTTGAACAAGAACCTGGGGTATCTCTGTTCAGTATGTTTGAAACGACTGGTTTTGAAGCTGAGGTCATCCCAACAAAGATCACGTCAGCATCTTCATTTACATCTTCCACTCCAACCAAGATCAGTTCATCATCATCATCACCGACTTGTTTGGTTTCTCCCTCCCTTTTCCGTACTTCTGGCTCTTGTTCTTCTTCACATAACATACATGGTAGTTCCATATTTTTAATACTTTTTTATTCTTAGAGAGTGCAGCCACAAGTCCCAGTGCTTCCTTTATACAAACTGCCACCTAAGGATAAACATACTACATATTAGTTAAGTACAGAAAAATGGGCTATTTGATTATCTCCACAACTCTACAGTAGTTATAAACACCCTTATCTTACAGACAAAGACACTGAGTGTCAACGAGACGCAATGACAGCTGAAAAACCTATGACTACAAGTCTACATGGCTCTAGAATCATAGCTTTGTCCCACGTTCATTTTAATCTCTTCTATTTAAAAAAATAATGACAAAAAAACCCAACACTACTGATCATTAGGTGACATCACATGTAAAGGATGAGTATTTTTACAAAAGCACTGTAATACAGGCGCCTTTAAAACATGGACTTCTGACGTAAAGAAGATTAAGTTGCTATTCTAAGTTAAACCACACCACGAGTTGGCATCTTCTTGGCAGAATTGTAACTTTAAATGTGTTTCTGTATCTTAAAGACAAACATGCTTATTCTTAGACTTAAGGTAACGGCTCTTTGTAAAAGCATCACTATTCAATGGCATCCTTGTTTTGTAGTAAAATTGGAAGAAAATGTATCTTCAAGGTGCATCATTACAACTGATTCAACGAAATTCTAATTTCATAATGTTAACAAAGAAAACAGGTAGCAAAGTCAAAGTATAATAATAATCTATATACCTACTTAACACAACACATAATTCAAATGTTCAACGCACTTAACACAGGCCTGAAGGAAATTGAGAATGAGCCTCTCGTTGATAATCTCACCCCCAATTCCACACTGATATATCTAAATTTCTACCGTCTAATCCTGGCTAACTCGAAATCCCACAATGCTTCATCCTTTACGCCACAGGTCTCTTCCCACATAGCAGGCAAATTGATGGCAGTATTTCTCTCATACCCCAGTATCAGCAGAGACATCCACCACCACCACACACACACACACACAATCACACACACACCCAG
>NW_017218026.1:0-12146 GCF_001704415.2 Capra hircus | reverse complement strand
CTCCTCCAGATAACAAAAAGATACCGCCCCAGAATTTACTGCGGTCGAGGAAGTGTTATATTTTTTCCACAGGGTGCAGATTCGTCAATTTGGATCCCGGACAGACTGATTCGCCACAAAAGAAAAAGGGAACTTCTCTGCCTCCACCGCCGCGGGAAACACCGCGCCACCAAAAGCTGCGGGGGGCCAGCCTTACTGACTGACGGGACCCAGTGCTCCGCCAGCGTCCATCTGCCGAAACTATGGGATAGAGACTTGATGAAAAAGAGATGTATGGGAACTGTATACTATTTGCTCATATTTTCGTGTAGCTTGGCCGCCGCACGCGATGGCAGAAGAGGCAAAAAAAAAAAAAAACATCAAGATCCCGGCGGGACTAACAGCTGCCAGCGCAAACTCCAACGAAAAATGACTCTATTTACTCTATTTTGGCTTGTCTATCCCTCCTTATGTTCTTCTTTTCACAATGATTCCAGAAAACTTAACGTACCTAATGTAGCGACTTGTGAACCATGGATGTTTTCATCTTGTTTAACTCCTCAAAGTAATGTCTGCTCTTTTGTGGTTTTAAAGATGTCCTGTAACTGTAACAACTTATTGATATGATAATTATGTTCTTCCTGTGTTACAACAACTGTATGGCAGCAATCATTGACTCAACAAGTGTAAATGCCCCAATATGTTAAAAAATCAAGTTTTCTGTGTTTTGGAACAGCTCAGATATTAGTTTAGACTTAGGGAAACTGCATTACCAGATTCAGACCTTGGAACACTCCCGATTAGATTTTACCACCGCAGGAGAAGCCAATGACTTTTCCCACACTTTCTCTAACTTCATTTCTGAAGACTGTTCTGTCTACTGTTTATAATCTTGCTCCTCATAATCATACTTCCCTGTATTGTCTAGATTCTTCGGCAGAGCATTCGGAATCTCGAGACCGAACTGCACCTGATTTTAAACATAAATAATTAATTATTTAAAATTAAAAAGGGTGAGATGCCGGGAGCCAGTGTGAGGAATCCCGCCCATGACAAGGTCATGAGGAAGGAAGCTGACATACGCAAGGCGTGCTCAGACTTCAGGGACCCCTCTGGAAATTCCTAAGCATGTACCCCAACAAAAATCTGCCGGCTTTTGTGCTCTGCTTTTCCACTCTTCTGACATTTTCTGGAAAAAGTCAATTCAGGGCTTTAGTCTTCTGCATTTGAAAGAGTGTTTCAATCCAAAAACCCTCTGATGGCTTTCTAGCCTGCCTGCAGGACTCGTACAGCTGCGCATGTGATTGTTTGAGGCCTCCTGACCGCAGGAGGCACAGGAAGCTTAAAACATCCTAGGAATGTAGGAGCTTCCGAGGAGTCAAAATCTTTAGAATAGGACTGATTAAAGGTTTCATTTTTTGGGTCAATGCTTGCTGCCAAATTTTCATATCCTTTATTTTTAGATATAGTTGGTATATAGAAAAACAAGTAGTAGACCTGGTATTAGCAACATTAGATCTTCGAGTTAAGTACCTTCTTTGTTATATCCCACTGCACCTTTGTTCTATAGAGATGTAACTTTAATGCTTTAAGGAGATGCAAATTAAAGAAAAACACTTCAGGGGAAACAAAATCAACATTCATTAAGGAAGAGAGATAAAAAGTGTTAACAAGCTTCTTGGCCAGAAGATAATGTAAATCACCTGAGACCTTTTGTATACAAAATGATGTATAGAAAGAGTCTGGGCTGGCGAACGCTACATAATTCTGTGTTACACATTGATCTCCGTGTTTTACCAAAAGTATAAAAGGGCTTCTGAACAATAAAGGACTGGGGCCAGGGCCGGGGACCAGTTTCTCGGACCAGTTTCTCGAACTAGTTCTCTCGGCCTGGTTTCTTGGACTCTGGCTCCCCCCATGTCTCTCTCTCTCCTCTTCTCTCCCCTTCCCTCTCTCTGCTCTTTACTTTAACTTCAGGCTGAATCTCCATCTGGGCGCGGAGGCTCGCCAGGTCTACTTACTTGCCCGGCTGTTAAGACGCCGCGCGAAAGGGAGCTTAAGGCGAGGCACCCTTAGATATTCAAGCGGGCGCCAGTGGCCAGCGTAGATGGTGCAAATTCCTTGTCTGGAATTTTATTGGCCTTCCGCGTAAACCAAGCTATTCAGCCCTCTTCCTCCACTTAATCTTCTTACTACACTATAGTTTCCTAATCTAATCTTACATTAATAAATAAACAAGTCTTTCCACGCCAACGCCGTCCACCCTTCCAATTCCTGGATCCACCGGGGCTGGACCCCGGCAGGCGGGACCCTTCTGCTTCCTCTCGAGTGCATACGGGTATATCGGGGAACTTCTTGAGTTGCAGCAAGGGTGTGAAGGAACCTTTGGACGGTTCAGGGGGTAGGTGTGATTGGCCTCGAGATGCTTCAGCAATAATTCGCCTCTGTTCGCCTGGAGGGGAGAACCTCCAGGATTTTCTCGACTTGCGGCAGGTGCTCTCGACTTACGACGGGGACCTCAGGGACCCGCTCTGGTGGCCTCAGGAAAGGCAGGTTCCCCATGCGAGTTGCTAGGGACCTCCCTGGATTCCTCTACCGTAGATGCCGGGAACCTAAGAACCTTGTCTGGAGTTGGGGCCGGAACGTGAGGATTTCTCTCCAGGCCTGACATGGATCCTGGGGTACTTCTGGAGTCTCCCTAGGCGATTCAGTCCTCATCTCGAGTGGGGGCATTCACGGTGCGCTTTCCTCCCGAGCTCTAGAACCAGTGTCAGTCTTCCCCGGCCCGACGATCAAGGGATCTGTGGCTTTCCCTTTGGGCATTCCCACCAAGTTTTCCAAACAGGCTTTCCCACAGGGCTGTCCCAAGTGCCACCGTTGTGTGGGTCGATCATCTGCATGAATGTCGAGGCAGTGCAGGGAAAACAGGTGTCCCTGGCATGGACTGAGACATCTGGAGGACTCTGGGAATGGTGGCACGACCCTGGAGTTCCTCTGGCCTTTCCTGTGGAGAGCGCCTGTTCTTGAGAGGCGACGGGAACACCGGGAATTCTTTCCCGACCACACACTGAAAGGATTCCCCGTCTCGAGCTAGGAGGCGGAAACGGGGCTCCTCTGGATGTGGGCGGGACTCTCGTCCTTCCTCTCGAGTGGAGACGGGTATGTCGGGGAACTTCTTGAGTTGCAGAAAGGGTGTGAAGGATCCTTTGGAAGTTCCTGAGGTTAGGTGTGATTAGCCTCGAGACACCCTCAGCGGAAATGGGCCTCATCTCGCCTGGAGGGGAGAACCTCCTGGATTTTCTCGAGTTGTGGCACGTGCTCTGGACTTACGACGGGGACCTCAGGACCCGCTCTGGTGGCCTCAGGAAAGACCATTCCCCATGCGAGTTGCTCGGGGGCTCTCGGGATTCCTCTTCCATCGATGCCGGGGTCTAAGACCTTGTGTGGAGTCGGTACCGGAACCTGAGCATTCCTCTCCAGTGCTGACATGGATCTTGGGGTACTTCTGGAGTCTCCCCAGGGGAGTTAGTCGTCGTCTTGAGTGGGGGCATGCACGTGCGCTTTCCTTCCAAGCTGTAGCAGCAGTGTCGAGCTTCCCTTCGCGTGGATCAAGGGATCTGTGGCTTTCCCTCGAGGCTTTCCCACGAGGCTTTCCCACAAGGCTTTCCCACAGGGCTGTCCCACGTGCCACCGTGGTTTGAGTCGATCCTTGGCTTGAAAGTCGAGGCAGTGCAGGAAAAACAGGTTTCCCTGGAATGGACTGAGACATCTCAGGGACTCTGGAATGGTGGCACGACCCTGGAGTTCCTCTCGCCTTTCCTGTGGAGAGCGCCTCCTCTTGAGATACGACGGGAACGCCGGGAATTCTTTCCCGACCACGCAGGGAAAGGATCCCTCCACTCGAGCTAGGAGGCGGAAACGGGGCTCCTCTGGATGTGGGCGGGACTCTCGTGCTTCCTCTCGAGTGGCGACGGGTATGTCGGGAACTTCTTGAGTTGCAGCAAGGGTGTGATGGACCCTTTGGAAGGTCCAGAGGTTAGGTGTGATTAGCCTCTAGACGCCTCAGCGGAAATGGGCCTCATCTCGCCTGGAGGGGAGAACCTCCTGGATTTTCTCGAGTTGCGGCAGGTGCTCTCGACTTACGTCGGGGACCTCAGGGACCCGCTCTGGTGGCCTCAGGAAAGGCCAGTCCCCAGGCGAGTTGTTCGGGGGCCTCTCCGGATTCCTCTCCCGACGATGCCGGGGCCTAAGACCTTGTGTGTAGTCGGTGCCGGAACCTGAGGAATCCTCTCCAGTGCTGACTTGGATCTAGGGGTTCTTCTGGAGTCTCCCCAGGGGAGTAAGTACTTGTCTCGAGTGGGGCATGCACGTTCGCTTTCCTCCCGAGCTCTAGCAGCAGAGTCACGCTTCCCTTCACGAGGATCAAGGGATCTGTGGCTTTCCCTCGAGGCTTTCCCACTAGGCTTTCCCACGAGGCTTTCCCACAGGGCTGTCCCACGTGCCACCGTGGTGTGAGTCGATCCTCGGCTTGAAAGTCGACGCAGTGCAGGGAAAACAGGTTTCCCTGGAATGGACTGAGACATCTGGGGGACTCTGGGAATGGTGGCACGACCCTGGAGTTCCTCTCGCCTTTCCTGTGGAGAGCGCCTCCTCTTGAGATGCGACGGGAATGCTGGGAATTCTTTCCCGAACACGCAGGGAAAGGATCCCTTCTCTCGAGCTAAGATGCGGAAACGGGGCTCCTCTGGATGTGGGCCGGACTCTCGTGTGTCCTCTCGAGTGGAGACGGGTTTGTCGGGGAACTTCTTGAGTTGCAGCAAGGGTGGGAAGGACCCTTTGGAAGTTCCAGAGGTTAGGTGTGATTAGCCTCGAGACGCCTCAGCGGAGATGGGCCTCATCTCGCTTGGAGGGTAGAACCTCCTGGATTTTCTCGAGTTGCGGCAGGTGCTCTCGATCTACGACGGGGACCTCAGGGACCCGCTCTGGTGGCCTCAGGAAAGGCCAGTCCCCGTGCGAGTTGCTCGGGGCCTCTCGGGATTCCTCTCCCGTCGATGCCGGGGCCTAAGACCTTGTGTGGAGTCAGTGCGTGAACCTGAGGATTCCTCTCCAGTGCCGACATGGATCTTTTGGTACTTCTGGAGTCTCCCCAGGGGCGTCAGTCCTCATCTCCATTGGGGGCATGCAGGTAGGATTTCCTCCCGAGCTGTAGCAGGAGTGTCACGCATCCCTTTACGTGGATCAAGGGATCTGTGGCTTTCCCTATAGGCTTTCCCACGAGGCTTTCCCACGAGGCTTTCCCACAGGGCTGTCCCACGTGCCACCGTGGTGTGAGTCGATCCTTGGCTTGAAAGTCGAGGCAGTGCAGGGAAAACATGGACTGAGACACCTGGGGGACTCTGGGAATGGTGGCACGACCCTGGAGTTCCTCTCGCCTTTCCTGTGGAGAGCACCTCCTCTTGAGATGCGACGGGAACGCCGGGATTCTTTCCCCAACACGCAGGGAAAGGATCCCCCCTGTCGAGCTAGGAGGCGGAAACGGGGCTCCTCTGGATGTGGGCGTGTCTCTCGTGCTTCCTCTCGAGTGGAGACGGGTATGTCGGGGAACTTCTTGAGTTGCAGCAACGGTGTGAAGGACCCTTTGGAAGTTCCAGAGGTTTGGTGTGATTAGCCTCGAGAGGTCTCAGCGGAAATGGGCCTCCTCTCGCCTGGAGGGGAGAACCTCCTGGATTTTCTCGAGTTGCGGCCGGTGCTCTCGACTTACGACGGGGACCTCAGGGACCCGCTCTGGTGGCCTCAGGAAAGGCCAGTCCCCAGGAGTGTTGCTTGCGGGGCTCTCGGGATTCCTCTGCCGTCAATGTCGGTACCTAAGACCTTGTGTGGAGTCGGTGCCGGAACCTGAGGATTCCTCTCCAGTGCTGACATGGACCTTGGGGTACTTCTGGGGTCTCCCCAGGGGAGTCATTCCTCGTCTCGATGGGGGGCATGCACGTGCGCTTTCCTGCCGAGCTGTAGCAGCAGTGTCACGCTTCCCTTCGCGTGGATCAAGGGATCTGTGGCTTTCCCTAGAGCTTTCCCACTAGGCCTTCCCAAGAGGCTTTCCCACAGGGCTGTCCCACGTACCACCGTGGTGTGAGTCGATCCTCCGCTAGAAAGTCGAGGCACTGCAGGGAAAACAGGTTTCCCTGGAATGGACTGAGACATCTGGGGGACTCTGGGAATGGTGGCACAACCCTGGAGTTCCTCGCGCCTGTCCTGTGGAGAATGCTTCCTCATGAGATGCGCCGGGATCGCCGGGAATTCTTTCCCAACCACGCAGGGAAAGGATCCCTCCTCATGAGCTAGGAGGCGCAAACGGGGCTCCTCTGCATGTGGGCGGGACTCTCGTGCTTCCTCTCGAGTGGAGACGGGTGCGTCGGGAACTACTTGAGTTGCAGCAAGGTTGTGAAGGACCCTTAGGAAGTTCAAGAGGTAAGGTGTGATTAGCCTCGAGACCTCTCAGCTGAAATGGGCCTCATCTCGCCTGGAGGGGAGAACCTCCTGGATTTTCTCGAATTGCGGCAGGTGCTCTCGACTTACGACGGGGACCTCAGGGACACGCTCTGGTGGCCTCAGGAAAGGCCAGTCCTCATGCGAGTTGCTCGGGGGCCTCTCGGGATTCCTCTCCCTTCGATGCCGGGGCCTAAGATCTTGTGTGGAGTCGGTGCCGGAACCTGAGGATTCCTCTCCAGTGCTCACATGGATCTTGGGGTACTTCTGGAGTCTCCCCAGGGAAGTTAGTCATCGTCTCGAGTGGGGGCATGCACCTGCGCTTTCCTCCCTAGCTGTAGCAGCAGTGTCATGCTCCCGTCGCGTGGATCAAGGGATCGGTGGCTTTCCCTCGAGGCTTTCCCACGAGACTTTCCCACAGGGCTGTCCCACGTGCCACTGTGGTGTGAGTCTATTCTCGGCTTGAATGTCGAGGCAGTGCAGGGAAAACAGGTTTCCCTGGAATGGACTGAGACATCTGGGGGACTCTGGGAATCGTGGCACCACCCTGGAGTTCCTCTCGCCTTTCCTGTGGAGAGCGCCTCCTCTTGAGATGCGAGGGGAACGCCCGGAATTTTTTCCCGAACACGCAGAGAAAGGTTCCCTCCTCAAGAGCTAGGAGGCGGAAACGGGGCTCCTCTGGATGTGATCGGGACTCTGGTGCTTCCTCTCAAGTGGAGACGGGTATGTCGGGGAACTTATTGAGTTGCAGCAAGGGTGTGAATGACCCTTTGGAAGTTCCAGAAGTTAGCTGTGATTAGCCTCGAGACACCTCAGCGGAAATGGGCCTCATCTCGCCTGGAGGGGAAAACCTCCTGGATTTTCTCCAGTTGCGGCAGGTGCTCTGGACTTACGAAGGGGACTTTAGGGACCCGATCTGGTTTCCTCAGGAAAAGCCAGTCCCCATGCGAGTTGCTCGGGGCCTCTCGGGATTCCTCTTCCGTCGATGCTGGGGCCTAAGTCCTTGTGTGGAGTCCGTGCCGGAACCTGAGGATTCCTCTCCAGTGCTGACATGAATCTTGGGGTACTTCTGGAGTCTCCCCAGGGGAGTCAGTCTTTGTCTCGAGTGGGGCCCAGCACATGAGCTTTCCTCCCGAATGTAGCAGCAGTGTCGAGCTTTCCTTCGCGTGGATCAAGGGATCTGTGGCTTTCCCTCGAGGCTTTCCCTCGAGGCTTTCGCACAGGGCTGTCCCACAGCCACCGTGGCGTGAGTCGATCCTCGGCTTGAAAGTCGAGGCAGTGCAGGGAAATCAGTTTTCCCTGGAATGAAATGAGACATCTGGGGGAGTCTGGGAATGGTGGCACGACCCTGGAGTTCGTCTCGCCTTTCCTGTGGAGAGCGCCTCCTCTTGAGATGCGACAGGAACGCCGGTAATTCTTTCCCGTACACCCAGCGATTGGATCCCTCCTCTCGAGCTAGGAGACGGAAATGGGGCTTCTCTGGATGTGGGCGGGACTTTCCTGCTTCCTCTCGAGTGGAGACGGGTATGTCAGGGAACTTCTTGAGTTGCAGCAAGGGTGTGAAGGACCCTTTGGAAGTTCCAGAGGCTAGGTGTCATTAGCCTCGAGATGCCTCAGCGGATATGGGCCTCATCTCGCCTGGAGGGGAGAACCTCCTGGATTTTCTCGAGTTGCGGCAGGTGCTCTCGCCTTACGACGGGGACCTCAGGGACCCGCTCTGGTGGCCTCAGGAAAGGCCAGTCCCCATGTGAGTTGCTCGGTGGCCTCTCGGATTCCTGTCCCGTCGATGCCGGGGCCTAAGACCTTGTGTGGAGTCGGTGCCGGAACCTGAGGATTCCTCGCCAGTGCTGACATGAATATTGGGGTACTTCTGGAGTCTCCCCAAGGGAGTCAGTCCTCGTCTCGAGTGAGGGCATGCACGTGCGCTTACCTCCCGAGCTGTAGCAGCAGTGTCACGCTTCCCTTCATGTGTATCAAGGGATCAGTGGCTTTGCCTCAAGGCTTTCCACTAGGCTTTCCCACGAGGCTTTCCCACAGGGCTGTCCCACGTGCCACCGTGGTGTGAGTCGATCCTCGGCTTGAAAGTCGAGGCAGTGCAAGGAAAACAGGTTTCCCTGGAATGGACAGACATCTGGGGGACTCTGAGAATGGTGGCCCGACCCTAGAGTTCCTCTCGCCTTTCCTGTGGAGAGCACCTCCTCTTGAGATGCGACCGGGAACGCCGGGAATTCTTTCCCGACCACGCAGGGAAAGGATCCCTCCTCTCGAGCTAGGAGGCGGAAACCGGGCTACTCTGGATGTGGGCGGGACTTTCGTGCTTCCTCTCGAGTGGAGACGGGTATCTCGGGGAACGTGTTGAGTTGCATCAAAGGTGTGAAGGACCCTTTGGAAGTTCCAGAGTTTACGTGTGATTAGCCTTGGGACGCCTCATCGGAAATGGGCCTCATCACGCCTGGAGGGGAGAACCTCCTGGATTTTCTCGAATTGCGGCAGGTGCTCTCGAATTACGACGAGGACCTCAGGGTCCCGCTCTGGTGGCCTCAGGAAAGGCCTGTCCCCATAAGAGTTGCTCGGGGGCCTGTCGGGATTTCTCTACTGTCGATGATGGGGCCTAAGACTTTGTGTGGAGTCGGTGCCGGAACCCGAGGATTCCTCTCCTGTGCTGACATGGATTTTGTGTTACTTCTGGAGTCTCCCAGGGGAGTCAGTCCTCGTCTCGAGTGGGGGCATGTACTTTCGCTTTCCTCCTGAGGTGTGGCAGCAGTGTCACGCTTCCCTTCGCGTGGTTCAAGGGATCTGTGGCTTTCCCTCGAGGCTTTCCCAGCAGTCTTTCCCACGAGGCTTTCCCACAGGGCTGTCCCACGTGCCATCGTAGTGTGAGTCGATCCTCCGCTTGAAAGTCGTGGCAGTGCCAGGAAAACAGCTTTCCCTGGAATGGACTGAGACATCTGGGGGACTCTGGGAATGGTGGCACGACCCTGGAGTTCCTCTCGCCTTTCCTGTGGAGAGCGCATCCTCTTGAGATGAGACGGGAACGCCGGGAATTCTTTCCCCACCACGCAGGGAAAGGATCCCTCCTCTCGAGCTAGGAGGCGGAAACGGGGCTCCTCTGGATGTGGGCGGGACTCTCGTGCTTCCTCTCGAGTGGAGACGGGTATGTTTGGGAACTTCTTGAGTTGCAGCAAGGGTGTGAAGGACCCTTTGGAAGTTTCAGAGGTTAGGTGTGATTAGCTACAAGACGCCTCAGCGTACAAGGGCCTCATCTCGCCAGAGGGGAGAACCTCCTACATTTTCTCGATTTGCAGCAGGTGCTCTCGACTTACGACTGAGACCTCAGGGACCCACTAGGTGTCCTCAGGAAAGACCAGTCCCCATGCGAGTTGCTCCGGGGCCTCAAGGGATTCCTGTCCCGTGGATTCCGGGGCCTAAGCCCTTGTGTGGAGTCGTTGCCGGAACCTGAGGATTCCTCTCCATTGCTGACATGGATCTTGGGGTACTTCTGGAGTCTCCCCAGGGAGTCACTCCTCGTCTCGAGTGGGGGCATGCACGTGCGCTTTCCTCCCGAGCTGTAGCAGCAGTGTCACGCTTCCCTTCTCGTGTATCAAGGGATCTGTTGCTTTCCCTCGAGGCTTTCCCACGAGGCTTTCCCACAGGGCTGTCCCAAGTGCCACCATGGTGTGAGTCGATCCTCGGCTTGAAGTCGAGGCAGTGCAGGGAAAACAGGTTTCCCTGGAATGGACCGAGACATCTGGGTGACTCAGGGCAAGGATCACGCCTCTCCAGCTATAAGGCGGAAACGGGGCTCCTCTGGATGTGGGCAGGACGCTCGTGCTTCCTCTCGATTGGAGACGGGTATGTAGGGGAAGTTCTTGAGTTGCAGCAATGGTGTGAAGGACCCTTTGGAAGTTCCAGAGTTTAGGTGTGATTAGCCTCGAGACGCCTCAGCGGAAATGGGCCTCATCTCGCCTGGAGGGGAGAACCTCCTGGATTTTCTCGAGTTGTGGCAGGTGCTCTCGACTTACGACGGGGACCTCAGGGACCCGCTCTGGTGGCCTCAGAAAGGCCAGTCCCCATGTGAGTTGCTCTGGGGACTCTCGGGATTCCTCTCCCGTCGATGCCAGGGCCTAAGACCTTGTGTAGAGTTGGTGCCGGAACCTGAGGATTCATCTGCAGTGCTGACATGTAACTTGGGGTACTTCTGGAGTCTCCTCAGGGGAGTCCAGTCCTCGTCTCGAGTTGGGGCATGCACGTGCGCTTTCCTCCCAAGCTGTATCAGCAGTGTCATGCTTCCGACGAGAGGATTAAGGGATCAGTGGCTTTTCCTCGAGGCCTTTCCCACGAGGCTTTCCCACAGGGCTGTCCCACGTGCCACCGTGGTGTGAGTCGATCCTCGCTTGAAAGTCGAAGCAGTGCAGTGAAAACAGGTTTACCTTGAATGGACTGAGACATGTGTGGGTCTCTGGGAATGGTCGCACGACCCTGCAGTTCCTCTCGCCTTTCCTGTGGAGAGCGCCTCGTCTTGAGATGCGACGGAAACGCCGGGGAATTCTTTCCCGACCACGCAGGGAAAGGATCCCTCCTCTCGAGCTAGGAGGCGAATGTGGCTTCTCGTGATGTGGGCGATACTCTTGTGCTTCCTCTCGAGTAGAGACGGGTATGTCCGATAACTTCTTGAGTTGCAGCAAGGGTGTGAAGGACCCTTTGGAAGTTCCAGAGGTTAGGTGTCATTAGCCACGAGACGCCTCAGAGGAAATGGGACTAAGCTCGCCTGGAGAGGAGAACCTCCTGGATTTTACCCAGTTGCGGCAGGTGCTCTCGAGTTACGACGGGTCCTCAGGGACCCTCTGGTGGCCTCAGGAAAGGCCAGTCCCCATGCGAGTTACCAGGGGGCCTCTAGGGATTCCTCTCCCATCGATGCCGGTGCCTAAGACCTTGTGTGGAGTCGGGGCCAGACCCTGAGGATGCCTCTCCAGTGCTGACATGAATCTTTCCGTACTTCTGGAGTCTCACCAGGGAAGTCAGTCCTCTTCTCGTTTGAGGGCATGCAGCTGCCATTTCCTCGCGAGCTGCAACAGCAGTGTCACGCTTGCCGACGTGTGGATCAAGGATCTGTCGCTTTCCATTGAGGCTTTCCCACGAGGCTTTCTAACAGGGCTGTTCCACGTGCCACGGTGGTGTGAGTCGATCCTCGGCGTGAACGTCGAGGCAGTGCAGGGAAAACAGGTTCTTCTGGAATGAACTTAGACATCTGGGGGACTCTTGGAATGCTGGCAAGGCCCTGGAGTTCCTCTCGTCTTTCCTGTTGAGAGCGCCTCCTCTTGAGATGCGACCGGGAACGCGGGAATTCTTTCCCCGACGACGAAGGGAAAGGATCCCTCTCTTTGAGCTACGAGGCGGAAACGGGCTCTGCTGGATGTGGCGGGACCCTCGTCCTTCCTCTCGAGTGGAGATGGGTATGTCGGAGAACTTCTTGACTTGCAGCAAGGGTGTGAAGGACCCTTTTCGAAGTTCCAGAGGTTAGGTGTGATTAGCCCGAGACGCCTCAGCAGAAATGGGCCTCATCTCGCCTGGAGGGGAGAACCTCCTGGATTTTCTCGATTGCGGCAGGTGCTCTCGAGTTACGAAAGGAGACCTCAGGGACCCGCTCTGTGACCTCAGGAAAGGCCAGTCCCCATGCGAGG